>NC_135507.1:127096495-127141495 GCF_052857255.1 Amblyomma americanum
AGGACGGGCCGCCAAAGCGCGCAGCGCCACGTGCTCGGGGGTGTCCGACGCCGTCGAGTCGCTGGGAACTTGGGCTTCCAGGAGGACCGCGGCCGTCGCCAACACAGACTCCGTGAACGCTCCGTCCGGCCTCAATACCGGAGGGAGCAGAGGGGGTCCCCGCAGACGACCGAACGCCCTCCTGAAAGGCCGCCCATATAGATTTTGTAACGTGGCCTCGCGCGCAAGCTCGCGCGCGGCCGCCTCCCGCGCAGCCGCAACCCGGCTCCTGAACCGGGCCAGGGCCCCGCTGAAAGCAGCGCGGTGGAATGAGCGCATCGAAGCGTCGCGCGCGCGCTGGTAACGCCGCCTCAGCGCGCGCACGCGTCTGCGCTCGAGTGCCAACTCGTCCGTCCACCACGACGCGCCCTCCCTGCGCGAAGTGGTTGGCCTCCGGGCAGAAGAGAAACGGCGGCGCTCGCGTTCGAAGATGTTTTGAAAACGGGTCACGATTAAATTGAGCGCGACGCCCGACCCGACGTCTGCGCCCGTCACCGCTGTAAAAAAGGGGGAATGGCCGATGGCCGATACCACACGGGCAGCCCCTCGAAGAGTGGGAATTCTCTCACGGGGCGCACTTACTGTGCGGAATGTTTGTGCTCGGACAGCGTCTCGGCGTCAGCCACCGACCAGCGAAAGCCCGCAAGAGCAAGGGCGGCGCTGGCCAATGTGACGTCGATCCAGCTGTCCGAATATCGGTTAGAGTAGGTAGGGGGAGACGCCGGATCGTTGAGCACGAGGAGGTCCGCTCCCGCAGCAAAGCGCAAGAGCTCGCCTCCGCGCGCGTCGCATACGTCTGGGCCCCACACCTCGTGCTTGGCGTTAAAATCGCCCGCCACCACTGTCGGAACGCCAGCTGCGAGCGCCAGCGCCGCAGACACTTCTGCGAGAATTGGCGAGAGCGGGGAATGGGGAGCGGCGTAGATTGCTATTAACGCGAACGTCGCCGTTTGTCGCGTGCACTTCACCGCGACCACGTTGGAGGACACGTATATGGGAAAAAGATCGACGCGCGGGTCGCGAGCGAGAACCGCGCATCGAGGGGCGGAGGGGTCGGCAAAAACCGCCCACTCCTGCAGAATCTGGGGTATGCGGCCATCCCGGACGTAAGGGTCCCAGAGCAATGCAAAATCAAACGAATGTTCCTCAACTCTGGAGACTAAAACTCCCGTGGCGCGCCTGCAATGGTCCAAATTTGCTTGAATAAATGAGAAAGGAAAGTTGAAAGTCATGACAAGAAAAAGCGAGGAATGAAATGAAAGATATGAAAGAAGGCGGAAAAGAAAAATGAGTAGACCATTGCAGGCACGCACGAATGTGAGGACGGCAGTGCAAACCGGCGCGGCGCCACGGCGGCACACCCGGACGAACGGAGCCGGCGGCAGAAAGGGCGGTAAAAACAAAAAAACGCGAGTTAAAGCAGAAGGGATGGTTGAGAAATGGAGCGGAAAGTATGGGAAAGAATCAACGAAGGAAGGCAGACGGAGCGGGCGGGCAAACCGCGCTGCGAGAAAAGAAATGGAGGAAAGGCGGCGGAGGCTGGAAGCGAAAGGAACAAATAACGAGGGGGAAATGAAATGGGCGGCTCGAGCGCGTGCACGCAGAGCCGCTGGAGACAGAGATACGGAAGAAGAAATGCAAGGAAAGAAAAACCTCCGTAAATAAAGAAAAAAGAGGGAGGGAAAAGAAAAGAAAGAAGAAAAGAAAGGGTGCGGAGGAAGCGCGTCAGAGCGCGACTCCGCGCGCGACGCGTAATGGAACGGCACGGTTGCCCACCCACTCCGCGAAGACAAGGAATGATTACGTTGAGCCATAATCCGTTCGTCCCCTTAGGCGAGCCACCCTCTCTAGCAAGATGGGACAAGAGGCCGCTCCCGCAGGGTGCGGAGGACCCTCGCGACCAGCCCTACGACACTCAGCGCAGGCAACGGCCGCATCGCCCGCTCGCACCGAGCAAGTCTCCGCCAAGTGATTCTCTGCACACTTGGTGCAAACAGCACTGTCGTTGTTGGAGGATTGGCGGCAAGCCCTGCGGGAGTGGCCGTAAGTAGCACAAAAAGTACACATTGGTACGTGAAGGTCCTCGACCACAGAGGCCGAGGACCAGCCGATAGTAAGACGTCCCCGCGCAAGGACACGGTGAAATGCGTCGGTCGGAAGGGACAATACGCGCGTCTTCGCCCCGTCCCGCTGGCGAAAAGTGTAGCGGCGGCGGATGGATCTAACGTCCAGACTGAGGTCTGTATTCCTCGCCACCGGTTGGGCGACGACCGCTTCGTCCGGCACATCCGGGTCCACACCATAAACGTGAACCTGCGGCTTGCGGCGCTCGGCCACCCGAACAGTCATAACTGTGCGGGTGGCCTCGTTTCGCTGGACCTTCGACCTGAGGTTATCGATCGTGTTTCGATCACGCGCCAGAACCGTTACGCCAGCGGGCGTGGCACGCAGCACGACGGGACCGATCCCCTCGTCCTCGGGGGTGATGTTTGCTTTCAAGGTAGTGATCAAATCCCGCGGCGATACGTGCGCCGCGGGCGCAGAGGTCAAAAAAGCAACGTGATTATTGACTTGCCGCATTGCTGTTTGAGGCGGCTGTGTCGGAATGGAAGGAGCCGCCCGCGGGGTCGAACCTCGGACGACCTCCGCGAAAGTGGGAGGCCCCACAGGCTCCGCCGGTACAGGACGCTGCTGGAATGTTGTAGACGCCGCCTCCAGTCGCGCCTCCGCGGTAGAGGCCCTGGTCCGGACAGCCGAAGACTCCCGGCACTCCGTCGACCACATGGCGCGGAGGACCTCGGCGCGACCGCGTGCGTCGGAGGCCAGTGCGCGATATTCCGCGCAGCGGTACACCATCTCGCCGAACATGTTCGAGATTTGCGTGCGGGCCTGGTCCGGGATCTTGTTTTTGTCGTGGTTGAGGAACGCCGTGAGGCGCTCCTGCAACTGCGTGACTTCCGCGAAGTCCGGTATGGCAGCAAACGCCAGGCCTAGCCTGGCGCCGGAGTCCGCGGCGCCCGCGACGGGGGTGTTCGAGAAGTCACGGGCAGCCTCCGTGGTCGCACCCGCAGGAACCGGAACCACGGACGGGCTCGGAGCGGCCGCCGTCGACTCCGGGACCAGCGACGAAGAGGACCCGGTGGCAGGACCCGAAGGTCTCGCGAAGTCCGCCGCCACGTCGGGTGGCACGGGGCGAGGCGCAGCGGGAGGCTGCGCGGTCGGAACATCGTCCGGGACCTGGGCGATGATGGCGTCGCCAGCCTCCGAGAATGGGGAATCGGAGGGGTCCGACGGCACCCTCGAAGCGCTCGAGCCCGAAGTCGCGGTCGGTGAAATGCGGTGCAAAGTCACGATAGGGAAATTCGCCCGTGTGGGCGACACAGGGGAGGGAGAGCGCGAAGCGCTCATGGTAGGGCCGGAGGGCGTAAAGATAGCCGACCACCAACGGGACAGCGCGGGGCCGGACTCAGGCCCCGCTAGGGCAAAACCCCAGGGCGAGGGCCCAAGTCCGCAAGCCCGTTCAAGTGGGAGAAAAAACCAGCCGCCCGAAGTAGCGGCCAGCGGTCGTGGAAGGGCGGAGAAAATGAAGTATGCGGCCCACCTGAAGATGGTAGTAGGTAGGACCGCGGCCGGTGAAGAGCGCCCCTACCAGCGTAGGGGACGCAAACGCTGGGGGTCGGGCGACGACAAAGTGTCCGGACCACAATGGCGGGGACCGCAGGCAAGGGCGGGACCAGGATCCGCAGCCGGAACAGGCGGCCCCGAGGCTCAGAAAGAGCCAGAGGCGCCAGCAGCGGCAAAGAGGCAGCCGCGAGCAGCCACAGGAGGCCGCAGGCAGAAGCGGCCAAAAAACCGCCCCGACCGCCGAGACGGCGAAGACCGCCGCGTCCCAGGACCGCGGGCAGGTGGTGAATCCCGCAGTCAGGCCCAGGTCCGCGAACCGGGACCGCAAAAGGTGCCCCGATAGCCCCAAAAAGGAGCCCGGGGCAGCAGCAGGGACGGGCGGGGCAGGAGGAGGAACTTCGTCCTCCTCCTCACAGACCGTGAGCCAATTTGGGCCCGCCGCCGCAAAAAGCGGAAAAACGCAAAAAAGCGGTTAAAAACCGCTGGCGGAGATGAATAACCGGGGAAAATCCAGTGGCAGGGGGCTGGAGGACCTCAGGAACCAAGGCCCTCAGCCCCGGGACATCAGCAGCGGTGAAAGGCCCGGGCGGGGAGAGCACGAGCCCAGGGGCGGAGCCAGGCAGATGGGCAGGAGCTCGCTGGCACACGTCCGTTCAGTTCGAGAGCGCTCTCGAACTGCGGTCGCGGTGAGGTGCACGCGCCAAACGGCAACGTTCGCGTTAATAGCAATCTACGCCGCTCCCCATTCCCCGCTCTCGCCTATTCTCGCAGAGGTGTCTGCGGCACTGGCGCTCGCCGCTGGCGTTCCGACAGTGGTGGCGGGCGATTTTAACGCCAAGCACGAGGTGTGGGGCCCAGACGTATGCGACGCGCGCGGAGGCGAGCTCTTGCGCTTTGCTGCGGGAGCGGACCTCCTCGTGCTCAACGATCCGGCGTCTTCCCCTACCTACACTAACCGATATTCGGGCAGCTGGATCGACGTCACCATGGCCAGCCCCGCCCTTGCTCTTGCGGGCTTTCGCTGGTCGGTGGCTGACGCCGAGACGCTGTCCGAGCACAAACATATTGACGTTTCATTCGGCCCAGTGAGTGCGCCCCGTGAGAGAATTCTCACTTTTCGAGGGGCTGCCCGAGTGGTATCGGCCATCGGCCATTCCCCCTTTTTTACGGCGGTGACGGGCGCAGACGTCAGGTCGGGCGTCGCGCTCGATTTAATCGTGACCCGTTTTCATAACAATTTCGAACGTGAGCGCCGCCGTTTCTCTTCTGCCCGGAGGCCAACCACTTCGCGCAGGGAGGGCGCGTCGTGGTGGACGGACGAGTTGGCACTCGAGCGTAGACGCGTGCGCGCTGAGGCGGCGTTACCAGCGCGCGCGCGACGCTTCGATCCGCTCATTCCACCGCGCTGCTTTCAGCGGGGCCCTGGCCCTGTTCCGGAACCGGGTTGCGGCCGCGCGGGAGGCGGCCGCGCGCGAGCTTGCGCGCGAGGCCACGTTACAAAATCTATATGGGCGGCCTTTCAGGAGGGCGTTCGGTCGTCTGCGGGGACCCCCTCTGCTCCCTCCGGTATTGAGGCCGGACGGAGCGTTCACGGAGTCCGTGTTGGCGACGGCCGCGGTCCTCCTGGAAGCCCAAGTTCCCAGCGACTCGACGGCGTCGGACACCCCCGAGCACGTGGCGCTGCGCGCTTTGGCGGCCCGTCCTTATTTGGGAGGCCCTGAGGACGTTCTCTTCACGTTTGGCGAGGTCGACTTGGCGGTCTCCCGCGCCAAACTGGGGACGGCCTCGGGCCTCGACGGCATCAGCCCGCGCATGCTGCGTGCCCTTTGGGCCATTCGCTCCGACTTTTTCATGTTTGTGTTCAATACCGCGCTCCGCCTCGGCCACGCTCCCCGAATCTGGTGGCGGGGAAGCATAATCTTCCTTTTGAAGCCCGGTCGGCCGCCCGAGGCCCCTGCGTCGTACCGCCCCATTGTCATAAACTCCGTCGTCGGAGAGGTGTTGGAGCGCTTCTTGTACGATCGCCTTTACCATTTCTTGTTCCGTTCCGGCCTGCACCACGAGGCACAATTTGGTTTCACGAGAGGGCGGGGGGCTGTTCAGGCCCTTTACGCTCTCGTAAAAAAATTGAGGCAGCTGCGGGACTCTGGCCTGCACGTGCTGTTGATTTTCATAGACTTTCAGGGGGCATTTGACAGCGTGTGGCACCCCCTGGTCCTGAGTTCTCTCGGTGACTGGGGATGACCGAGGAACCTCTGCGCGTTGCTCCGGTCATTTCTATCCGACCGAGAGGTGGTTTTCCGCGCCTTTGCGGGAGACGCGGTAGCGCGTCCCACCTTGGGCAGCCCGCAGGGATCCCCGCTGTCTCCCCTGCTGTGGAATGTAATAGTGCGTGGCCTTCTGGCGGTGCAGATGCCGGAGGGCGTGTCGCTCCAGGCTTACGCGGTCGACGTTGTCGTTCTGGTGCCTGGGGCGAGCAGGAAGGAGCTTGAGCGTTTGTCGGACGATGCGCTCGGCCGAGTCGCCGCGTGGGCGAGGGGGGCGAGAATTACCATCTCTCGCGACAAGACGGTGTGCCTACTCATTTCTCCTCCTCGGAGGGGAATGGGTCGCACAATTCCTGCCGTTCGCCTTGACGGTGCCCGCCTGTCTTTCAGGCCTGCCGTCAAGGTCCTCGGCGTCGTCTTCGAGCGCACCATCTCATTTATTCCCCACGCGGAGAGACTCAAGGAGCGTGCCGAGACGCTGTCCACTCGCCTGGCGACTTTCTTCCGCATTAGCGGCACGCCGGCGCCTGCTCGTCTGAGGGCGCTTTACCGCCAGTTCGTGCTCCCGACGCTTGCCTACGCATCGCCCGTTTGGTGGACTGCGTCTCCTCACTCGGGTCTTTGCTCTCGCCTCGTCTCGGTGCAGCGGTCCCCGCTTTTGGTGTTGGCGGGGGCCTATTCCACAACGAGCACGCGGGCGTTGCAGATACTTCTGCACGCTCTTTCCTTGGCGATAAACCTCGACAGGTTGAACGCCGAGTTTGACCTCTTCTCCCGTCGGCAAGACGTTGCTTTCGGGACGAGGTCCTTCCGTGCTGTCGAGGTCGAGGAGGCGTTCCTCCCTACCGATAGACATCCTTCAGAGGTTGTCGCTTTCGAGCACCGCCGATTGGATGTGGAGGCGGCGGCGGCTGCGGCGTTGCTGCCGGCGCACCACATCTACACCGACGGAGCTTACACCGCTGTATCTGCGGGCGCTGCTTTTGTGGCGTTTGGCGTGCGCGGTGACCTGCGGGCGGTCGGCCGTTTTCGGGTTGAGGGTGCTACATCTCCATACGCCGTGGAGCTGTTCGCCTTTGCGGAGGCGGTCACCTTTGCGCGTACACTTCCGGGTGCGGCGCCGGTATTCTTTTATACCGATTGCCAGGCAATCCTTTCGGCCTTGGCTTCCTATGCCACACACGATTCCAAGATTGATAAAATTAAATTAGACCTCTCCGCTTTGCAGACCACCAAAAATTTCCAACTATTTCATGTGCCAGGACACTCCGGTGTCCTCGGCAACGAAATTGCAGACTTAGTGGCCTCTCGCGCCAGCTTGTCGCCGCGGGTGCGGTGTGTACTGCGCTCGAGAGTCTCGGTTCGGGTGGCGTTTCGCGCCGTCGTGCGTGCCAGGTGGGCTGCATGGTGGCGCGAATACAACGAGGGAACTGGGATTTATTCCTGGGTCCCTGACGTTTCCACCTTGCCACTCTCGTTTCCACCGTCGCGTCCTCTGGTTTCCCTGTTGACCGGGCATGGCAGGTGTCCGGCCTACCTGCACAGATTCCGCATAGCTCCATCATCGGTGTGCCCATGCGGGGCCCCGGATGGAACGGTACATCATTACATAACAACCTGTCCTCTCACGCGCGCAATAGTGGCCGCCTTGCCCGGTCACGGGGAAACTCATTCTACTCGTCACTGGCGCGGATGGCTCGATAACACCCGTTATTGTGCCATCCTTTGCCGGGTGGTGGCCGCGGTGAGGGCACTTCTCCCCGACTACGTTTGGGGCCGCGTCTTATTTGACGATCCCAATTTTTACCTACAGCGTTTTACCACGGGCCAGGCCTTCGAGCTTTCAATATTTTTAACCTTGCACCCTTTCGGCCGAGCCACCCTCTTTCAGCCCTCTAGGGCTGTGCTGACATTTTTTTTTGATGGCGCGTCCTCGAGGCGCCCTCTCTGCTTTCGCCCCACACGGGCTTCATTAATATTCGCCCTCAACTCTTCAATCTTCAGCCAGGGCTTCATTGTTTTGCCCCGCCTCTAGGAGCGTCACTGACGCGTCCCTGGGACGCTTTCTCTTGTTGCCGCCTCCTTTGAGGGCTCGTTGTTCAGACGCCCTGGCTTTCTCTTTTGGGCATTCTTGGCCTTCCTTTTTATTTTTTGTATGTGTGTAAGCATTTCTCTTGTTTTTTGTTTGTGCGTTTTTTTTCCTCTTCGCATGTGTTGTGTGCTCTTTTCTCTGTTTTTTTTTGTGTGTGTTGGCTTTGCCTGTTCTCTTTCATTTGTCTTTCCTTTGTGTGTTCCATTTGTCATATTCTTCCATTGATTCATTTTACTTTGCTTCCTTTGTTTATTTATTTATTTATTTTTCGTTCCATTTGTTTTCCCGTGGTATTGCGGTCTCTCAGGGGGGTCTTTCTGGCCACTTGAGGTGGACGCTTTAGTCGTCTGCCCCTCTGAAGACAGCATGCTGCGGTTTTGTCTGTGTGTCCCGACGCTTGCCTACGCATCGCCCGTTTGGTGGACTGCGTCTCCTCACTCGGGTCTTTGCTCTCGCCTCGTCTCGGTGCAGCGTTTGACAGATGTACCGCCCCAATCGGAGTCTCATTCCCGGCTAAAATCAGAAAAGTAACAGCAAAAATAAAGTGGAATGAGAAGTAGCCTGTACCTGCAGAGCATCACCAGGCTTAAACCAATCAAAGAAAAACGAACAGGGCCGAAATGGCCAAAGAAGTAATTTGGTATAAAAGCCAATTGAAAAAATAAAATGGTGGGCACGGTAGACGCGATGGTGTCCTAAGGGCGCAACGAGCACAGAGGGATGATAAAATCCCCGCGCGAGCTGATTTATTGATGAATAAAGTTTTAATAAAAATATGATGGTGCCCAGAATGAAAAAAGAACATGTAAACACACACACACGAAAAAGAAAAAAAATTAAATAAAATGATGAGAATGAACGAACAAAGCAGATGACAGGGACTCGGGCAGCAGGAAGTGTGTCAGGATGATCTGAAAAAGGAGGGAAAGAAGATACACAAGAAAAAAGAGAAAAGTGCACACAAAATCTGCCCCGACAGGACAGAAAATGAAAAAGACAAAAAATCTGAAATGCAAACACATTCACTCAAAAGAAAAACGGCAAAGCACAAAAAAACACACATACTAGAAAACACTTTCAAACATACCTAAAAAAAACAGCAACAAGAAAATAATAAAATGAGATAAAGAAAAAATAAGGAAAGATATAGAAAGAAAACACATTCACACACACTCCAAAAAAAAAAACCATTAAAACTGAGGCACGTGGCCCCCGAAGGGGCGGACACGAAAATGTCCACCTCATGTGGCCAGAAGGGCCCCTCCGAGAAGCCACGAAACCCCAGCAAAAAGTGCACCGCATAGACGCACAGCACAAAAAGAACAGTGCACACAGGCACTGATGTGCACTGCATAACAGTACTCAAAAAGAAAGAATAGAAAGGAAAAAAAAAACGAACTAAGCGAGGGCGCCTCTCAGACGCGCCCTCGAGAAAGTGAGGCACAAAAATGTTTAATAATACAAAAAACAGTGCACACAGTCACTGATGTGCACTGGAGAACAGTATTCGAAAAGTTAGAATAGAAAGGAAAAGAGAAAAAAAAAACGAAATAAAACAGGACGCCTCTCAGACGCACCCTCGAAAAAGTGAGGTGCAAAAATAGAAACATAATAAAAGACTGCGCCCAGTGTCTGCGCACGCAGGAGAGAGTGCGCAGCTGCAGCCGACACTACAAATGCATATAAAAAAAACAATAAATAAAACACAATGCGTTAAGAACTGTTTTCATGCAAAGAAGGCAAAAAAGGAGAAAAAACAACAGAAAAAAAAATAAAAATAAAAATAATAATAATAATATTAGCGCACGAGCAGTAGAAAATGCTCAGATGGAGCCTAAAAAAATAAAAACTAAAACGAAAGACGGAAGGGGCCTCGTGAACCAGCGCTATTACAATGCGAAAACAAAACAAAAGCATAAGAAAACAGTGTGCTGGTGCAAAGAGGCGGCTTCAAAATACAGGAATAAATGAAAAATGTGCAAGACACACAAAGAGTAAAAAAAAAAACTAATGCATGAACAGTGATACCAAAGCATAAAGGAAACAATCAAAGTAGGCAAAGAAGAAAAGAACAGGAGATGTAGAGGTAAAGAGGGAAGAGACAAAAATAAAATGAAGAGGAGTAAAAAAAAATTATAGTCTACCTCGAACATAGTTCGGTAGAGCCTGGCTAACTGTGGCCACGATTTGTAATAGTAGGGCACAAGATCGGCGGTCCTCTAACCAACCACGCCAGTGGGAAACTGTAGGTTGGTTGTCCCGAGGTGGTGAGGGCAATCGTGCCACTAACGTGCGTGTTAGAGGACAATTAGTCAAATAATGTGGGACGTCCCCTACAGGGGCACCGCAAGGGCATTGAGAAGATGCCGCGAGACCAAATCTGTGTAGATAAGCAGGGAAGCGACCGTGGCCAGTAATAAGTGTCACGAGGGGACGCGGTGGTGGAAAAGAGTCGGGCAGGGATAGGGCATCCGGAACCCAAGTAAATATGCCAGTCCCCTCGTGATTCTCTCTCCCCCATACTGCCCACTTTGATCTTACCACCGCATGGAAAATATGGCGAATACTCGCGCGCGAGCGAAACACTTGTCGCACACGAGGGGAGCGACTCGCTCGCGAAGCCACAATGTCTGCTAATTCGTTTCCTAGAACACCAGCGTGCGCCGGGACATGAAACAGAGCAAGCGGCCTGCGCTCCGCCACCGACGTCAGTGCGAGCTTAATTCGGTCGATTTCCGATACTGTTGTTTTTAAAACGGCAAGGGCCGAAAGCAAAGACAAAGAATCTGTATAAAAGTGCACCGGCACCGTTCCCGGAAGGGAACGGACATACTGCACCGCCTCCTCAAACGCCACAACCTCTGGCCAGTATGGACCCGACGCACCTTCAACCCGAAAACGGCCGACCGCCCGGAGGCGGCCACGCGGGTCGAACGCCACAAAAGCGGCGCCCGCAGCTACGGAGGTGTAAGCACCATCAGTATAAACGTGGTGCGCCGGCGACAACGCCAAAGCCGCCGCCGCCCCCACGTCCAAACGACGGTGCTGAAAAGCCACAACCTCCGATGGATGCCGTGTGGAGACGTCGAACGGTTGCTGAACCTCGACAGCGCGAAACGTCCTCGTCCCAAAAGCGACGTCGCGCCCACGGGAAAAGAGGTCGAATTCCGCGTTTAGTCTATCGAGTTCGATCGCTAAAGGCGGGGCGTGCAGAAGGATCTGCAACGCCCGCGTACTCGTTGTGGAATAAGCCCCCGCCAACACCAAAAGCGGGGACCGCTGCACAGACACAAGGCGGGCGCAAGGACCCGAATGGGGACGCTCAGTCCACCAGACGGGCGAAGCGTACGCAAGCGTGGGGAGCACGACCTGGCGGTAAAGCACCCTCAGACGGGCAGGCGGCGGCGTGCCGCTAATCCGCAAGAAAGTCGCCAGGCGGGCGGACAGCGTCTCAGCACGCTCCTTGAGCCTCTCTGCATGGGGAATGAAAGAAAGGGTGCGGTCGAAGACGACGCCCAACACCTTGACAGCGGACCTGAAAGGCAGGCGAACACCGTCAAGGCGGACTGCTGGCATTGTGTTTCCCATTCCCCTCCTAGGAGGAGAAAAAAGAACGCACACCGTCTTCTCTCGCGAGATGGTGATACGCGCACCCCTCGCCCATGCAGCGACTCGGCCGAGAGCATCGTCCGCCAAACGCTCGAGCTCCTTTCTATTGGAACCAGGCACAAGGACGACGACGTCGTCCGCATAGGCCTGGAGCGACACACCCTCCGGCATAGGCACCGCCAAAAGGCCACGCGCTACAACATTCCACAGCAGGGGAGACAGCGGGGATCCCTGCGGACTGCCCAAGGTGGGACGCGCAACCGCGTCGCCCGCAAAAGAGCGGTACACCACCTCACGGTCAGATAGAAACGACCGGAGCAGCGCGCAGAGATTTCTCGGACACCCCCAGTCACCGAGCGAACTCAGGACCAGCGGGTGCCAAACGCTGTCAAAAGCTCCCTGAAAATCAATGGAAATTAGCAGCACGTGCAGGCCGGCGTCCCTCAATTCGCGCAATTTAGAGACGAGAACGTGCAGGGCCTGAACAGCCCCCCGTCCTCTCGTGAAACCGAATTGTGCCTCGTGGTGCAGTCCGCAACGGGCAAGAAAATGATAAATGCGATTAAAGAGCAACCGCTCGAGGATCTTCCCCACGGCAGAATTAATCACAATTGGCCTATAAGACGTCGCCGCCTCGGGCGGTCTTCCGGGCTTGAGGAGGAAAATGATTCTCCCCCTCCGCCAGATTTGGGGAAAGTGGCCGAGGCGCAGTGCACTGTTATAGAGAAATAAGAAAAAATTTGGAAAACAGGCCCACAGTGCACGGAGCGCGCGAGGGCCGATCTGATCCAGACCCGATGCCGTCCCCATCCGGACGAGGGAAATCGCCATCTCGACCTCGCCAAACGAGAACGGCACATCGTCAGGACCGCCCAAATCGGGCCGAGCAGCCACGGCGCGCACCGCCACATGCGCAGGCGTGTCCTCGTCGGTGGCATCGCAGGACAATTTCTCGTCCAAAAGTACCCTGGCAGACTCCAACACGGACTCCGTCAAGGTGCCATCCTGTCTCAAAACGGGAGGCAAGATGGGCGGCCCGCGAAGACGGCCAAAAGCCCGCTGAAAGGGCCGGCCGTACAAGTTGTGAAGTGTCGCCTCTCTCGCAAGATCCCGCGCCGCCGCCTCCCGCGCCGCCGCAACGCGATTCCGAAAATCTGCCAGAGCCGCACTAAAAGTGACGCGGTTAACAGCGCCCGCTGGTACCGGCGGCGCAGAGCACGAACGCGCTTTCGCTCTAACTGCAATTCTGGCGTCCACCACTGAACCCCACCGCGTAAAATGCGTGAAAGCGGTCCACCACAAGGTCTAAAGCGCGCGGCGAACGAAAATCGGCGCCAAGAACAGCGGAAAAGAAACGGGAACCCTGCAGAGAAGCGACGACACGAGAGAGACCCCGACCCGTCAAAACTCGCTCGCGAGGCGCATCCCCCAACCCCACACGGACCTCAATGTGTTGGTGTTCGGAAAACGTCTCGGTGGTTGCAACAGTCCAACTAAAGGCACCGAGCGCTAAAGCTGGACTGGCCAGTGTAACATCTATCCAGCTGTCCGTATACTTTGTAGTGTAGGTGGGTGGGGAGGCAGGGTCGTTAAGGACTAGGAGGTCGTTTGCAGTGGCAAAGCGCAACAGCTCGCCGCCCCGCGCGTCGCACATCCCCGGACCCCAACTACGTGTTTCACGTTGAAATCTCCAGCCACCACAGCCGGTGTGTTGGGCGCGAGCAAGAAAACATGCGAGATTTCGGCTAAAACAGGGGCCATTGGGGAGTGCGGCGGCGCATAAATGCTGACCAAAAGAAAAGAGCCGGACGAAGCTGTGCAACTAAGTGCCACTACGCGAGAGGAGACATAGATCGGGAAAAGATCGAAGCGGGGACGGCGAGACAAAACCGCACAGCGCGGACCGTCGGAAGCGGCAAAGCACGCCCATTCGCGGGGAACAGAAGCAATGCTGCCGTCCCTGACATAGGGATCTGAAAGGATGGCAAAATCAAATCCTCCCTCCTCTAATCGGGCGACAAGGGCACCATTTGCGCGCCTGCAGTGATCGAGGTTGGCTTGTATGAAAGAGAACGAGAAATGGCTAGCCATTATTAAAAGAAAAACGAGTAAAAAGCGAAAAAACCGAATGAAAAAACAAAAAGTAAATAGGACACTGCAGGCGCACAAAGGAGGCGCAAACTGTGTGCAAAAAGGTCAAAAGAAGGAAAGGCAACAGGGCCGAAAAGCAATGAAGAAGGGAAGCGACGTGGCGAGGAGAAGAAAATAGTAACAGAATAAAAGGAGCGGCGGGCGGGTAGACAGCGCACAAAACGAGCATAGAAATGCGACAGGACAGAACAGCGGGGAACGCATAATTAAAAGGAAAGAGCGCAAAGGAGGCACAAACTATAAGAAAATAAGTGAATATAAGGAAAGGCAAGTAAAAGAAAAATGCGAACCGATTAAAAGGAACGGGTGGGTAGACAGCGCACAAAAAGAGCAAAAAAATGCGACAGGATAGAACAGCGAAGAACGCAGAATAAAAACGAAAGGGCCCAAAGGAGGCACAAACAAGAAGAAAATAAGACAATATAAGGAAAGGCGAGTGAAGGAAAAATAATAACTGAATAAAAGGAAAGGGCGGGGAGCTAGCGCACAAAAGGAGCATAGAGATGCGACAGGATAGAACAGCAGGGAAGGCGAAATAAAAAGGAAAGATTAAATGACTACGAAAAACAGGCGAACTTGGAAATAGCGCAGTTTGGCAAAAGAAAACAGAGAACACCCTACCGAAAAGGAAAAAGGAAACACATGAAAAAACAAAGACAGGCACGACCGCTGGGCAGAAAAGCCCAGCAGGGAAGTGTGAAAAGAAAAAAGAAAAAAGGTGCGCCGCTCCCCACCCGAGCGCAGAGCAAGAAGAAAGGCTAAGTGCCATAATCGGTTCTGGCACGCAGCCTCGCCACACTCTCCCTCAAAAGGGGACAACTAGCCGCACCCGCAGGATGCGGGTCACCTTCACGGCCGACCCTCCTACACTCTGCACAGGCAACGGCCGCGTCCCCCGCACGAACCAAACAGGTCGCGGCGGCGTGATCGCCGGCACACTTTGTGCACACCGCGCGATCGGGGTTGGCAGATAAGGGACAACCGCGACGCGAATGTCCGTAGGTCGCACAGAAGGTACACATGGGGACGTGTAAGCCCTCGGCAACAGAGGCCGAGGACCATCCAATCACCACCTGACCCTTAGCCATGACGCGCCGGAAAGTGGGAGGGTCTAGCGAAATGATGTGTGTTTTGGCACCGTCCCTCTGCCGAAATGTGTGCTGACGGCGCGCAGTGCGAGGATCGATTTGGAGGGCGGGATTTTTCGCGGCTATGTGCTCGAGAACCGCGTCGTCTGGAACATCCGGGTCAACTCCATAAACCCGGATCTGCGGTTTGCGCCGCTCCGCGACCCTAATCGACGTGACTGCTCGCGTCGTCTCGTTTTGTTGGACTGCGGCGCGCAAATTATCTACTGTCTGGCGATCTCGAGCCAGAACCGTTACACCCGCATTTGTCTGGCGCAAAGTGACGGGGCCGATACCCGCGTCCTCAGGAACAATATTTGCCTTGAGCGTCGCAATGAGGTCACGAGGCGAGACGTTCGCCTCGGGCGCGGAGGAAAGGAAAGCGATGTGAGGTGTGGGGACTTGCAGCAGGGGAGAGGGAGACGCCGCAGGAGGTGACGCAGCAGGCTCCCGGGAGGAAGAGCCACGCAGGACGTCCGCAAACGTGTGAGGCCGCGAAGCCTCCACAGGAACCGGACGCACGAGGGGCGAGGCAGGCACCGCAAGGCGCGCCTCCGCAGCAAACGCCCGAGCCCTGGCGTCCGAACACTCCCTCCGTTCAGCCGACCACATCGCCCGAAGGACCTCGGCGCGTCCGCGGGCGTCCGAGGCCAGGGCGCGGTAGTCCGCACATCGAAGCACCAGCTCCCCAAAGAGCTGGGAAATATGGGTGCGGGCCTGGACAGGTATCTTATTCTTGTCCAGGTTCAAGAAGTTCGTGAGGCGCTCTTGTAGGCGCGTCACCGCCTCGAAGTCGGGGAGGACCGAGAATGCCAGGTCCAAGCGAGCCGCGGCGTCCTCAGAAGCAGCCCCAGCACCAGGCGAAACAGCGGGCGGGGGCCGCGGCGCATCGCAGGCCAGACCTGAAACGAGCGACGCCGGGAGTGGGCCCGCAGACAAACCCGGGGCTCGAGGTCGTGGGGAGCCCGGGGCAGCCCCCGAACTTGACGCCGCCGCCTCAGCAGAAGGGCTGGAGACTGACCGAGACGCAGCAGAAAGCTGCGCGGCCGCAACCTGGTCCGGTAACGCCGCCAGAAGAGCGTCCCCGGTCTCGGAGAAAGGTGACCTTGAGGAGTCGGTCGCAACGCCCGGGTCGATGGTCGCGTCCGGGGAGAGCCGATGAACTACCACATGAGGTGAATTCGCCCGAGGGGGCGACGCAGAAGGAGGAGAGCGCGAAGCGCTCATGGCATTGGCAGCAACCGAGGCGAGCCCCGACCACCACCGGAACAATGCGAGGAAAGGCGCAGGGCCCGCAAGGGCAAGGCCCCAGAGCGCGAGCCAAAGTCCGGGCTCCGCGCAAAGCGATGAAAAAACGCCGGCGTCCCAAAAAAGGGAGCCGGCGCGATCGAAAACCGCGGTGAGCCGAAGCGCTAAACGCCCACCTGCAGGCACCGCAGCAGAAGGCCGGCGCAGGAAACCGGGCCGCGAACCAGGGCAGGAACCGCGGCGGCAGGCAGTCGGGCCCGGAACAAAGTCCCGGACCGCGAAAGAGACGACCGCAGGTAGCGCCGCAACGAAAACCGGGGCCGCAGATCAACGGAGCTCGACGAAGAGGACGATGGAGAATCACGATGGGAAGGCGGCCTGGACCTCGCCTTCCCCACGCCACCAGTCCGCAACGGCCTGGACCTCGCCGCGGGCTGCTTCATTGGAGTCGCACGTTTCCGAGCGCGACGAACCATGTGGGGAACGAAATCATCATCACCAACCCCCGAGCTCCCCGGTCTAGCATCGGAATACCCTCCCCCCTCCCCCCCAGCCACGTCTGCCGGGGCGGGAGCAGAAAAAAGGGAGGGGAGGGCATCGGCCTCCCCCCCAAAGGTAGCAGCTCCGCCACCAAGAGGGCGCTTCGATCGAGCACCCGAGGCCCCCCCCCATGGGGACCCCAGATGTGACCACAGCACCTCGTTCAAGTTGGGCAGTAGCGCGCCGACTCACCGATGCCACAGGACTATTCAAGCCGCCGTCCCGGGCCTCGGTTCGCGCTTCCGCAACCAACGGGTGAGCGCAGAGGAACTCAGCAGGCTGCGGAGCACCAGGCCCACTCACCACAGATACCGGAGTATTACTGACACAGACGTTAGAGGCGGACCCCGGTTCCATGGCAAGTAAACCTGGTGACGCAACAGGTTCCCCTGTTTCACCAACAGGATCCATCTCATCCACGAGCGTATCTGCAAGGGCAGACAAACCCCCAATGGGGGGGCGGTATGGTCGTTTGTTGGGATATTCCCCTCAACCACAACAGGGCAGGGCACAGACACCTGCACCATAGATGCCTTCTCATCCTCTTTGATAGACATGATGGAACTTGGCTCATGTATTTTGTACATCAGAGATGCCTTCTCATCCCCTTTGATAAAAGTGCTGGAACTTGGCTCATGCATTGTGTGCAGGGAGACAGGCTCATTTTGATCACCCCTGTCCCTTGCTAGCTGGGCAGGAATCATTGAGGTTGAAGTCTTGGCTATTTCAGGAGGCTGTGAAGCTATTGCTGAAGTCACAGCGCTTTGGAATTTCAGTCCATTATGCATTTTTCCATGATGCACTTTCAATCCAAAGTAAGTCCTAAACGATTTGCCACAGAGCTGACAAGCTCTGGGCGAGGTGGGATCTGGAGCCTCCATTCCACCAGAGTCCCCACGACTGGGCCCCGCGCCACGGGAAAGTGGGGTGGCCGCCTCTCGGCAGCCACTTCTATGTTTTATGTATTTTTCTGTAGCGCCATTTGTTTTAGGGACCTAAGGGTTGCTAGCCCCAAGGCTCCGTATTTGCCCTCTCAGGATGTATGGGACCTGGGCCAGAGTAGGGACTTAACACCCAGGTTCCCCTTCCTGTTCTTTAGCCCCAGTTTCCTGGGTTACCAGCTGGTACCTGGACTTGGGCCGATGGTCTCACCCAGAGGTCCGGAGGCGAACAGGGCATCAGGGCCGCTGGAATTGACCCTGGAGTGGAGATGTGATCCGCCACCAGCCATAGTCATTGTTACTCCAGCCGTTTATCTGGGGTTTTTTTAATTTCTTCGCGTTGACATTCAGAGCACTGGGCAGAAATCACATTGCGTCAGCACCAATGCTGGCCCTCGCAATGCTTTGTTTTACTTAGACAGTCGGATTTTCCCGGTCCGTGCCAGTTCTGAGTTGGCTGTTTTCTGCCGGCCGAAGCAAGAACCTCGGGCACGAAGCCCCCGGAACAAGCACAGCTGTGGCTTCCCACAGGAAGGTCCCGACGCTGGCCCGGGCTCGGCCGCACCGCTTTTGACGGGGGCGAGCCTCGCCCAGTCCCGGTGCAGTGCCATTCCTGCTTCTGGACCCCAGCCCGACCGGCTCAGCCCTCAGAGCCAATCCTTCTCCCAAGGTTACGGATCCGTTTTGCCGACTTCCTTTAATTACATTGGTCTAGAGACTAGAGGCTGTTCACCTTGGAGACCTGCTGCGGATATGGGTACGGTCCGGCACGAAAATCACACTCCCTCACTCGGATTTTCAAGGGCCGACAGGAGCGCTCCGGACAGCGCAAGAGCCGCACTGCTCTACGGAGCCACCGTCCCTATCTCGGGGTGAACCCATTCCGGGGACTCGATCTCCTTACAGAGAAAACTCTTCCCGGGGCTCCCATCGGCGTCTCCGAGCTGGTTTGCGTTGCCGCACTGGGCCCCGAAGGACCGATCTCCGTAGCCGGGTTCGGGACTGTTAACCCGATTCCCTTTCGGTTGCAGCGGGGCGTCTCCGATTCGACAGACAGAGCTGCACAAACGCGCCCGCTTCTGAAAGGATTTCTCCTTTCCCTAAGGACCGACTGACCCATGTTCAACTGCTGTTCACATGGAACCCTTCTCCACTTCAGTCCTCAAGGTTCTAACTTGAGTATTTGCTACTACCACCAAGATCTGCACCAGCGGCGGCTCCAGGCGGGCTCGCGCCCGACACCTTCAACGCCCACCGCTGCGGCCCTCCTACTCGTCGCGGCTTAGCACCCCCACTGTTCGTGCTACTCTGCCAGCGACGGCCGGGGATAGGCGCGACGCTAGAGCGCCATCCATTTTCGGTGCTAGTTGCTTCGGCAGGTAAGTTGTTACACACTCCTTAGCGGATTCCGACTTCCATGGCCACCGTCCTGCTGTCTTAAGCAACCAACACCCTTCATGGGTTCTCATGAGCGTCCGACTCGGGCGCCTTACCCCGGCGTTTGGTTCATCCCACAGCGCCAGTTCTGCTTACCAAAAGTGGCCCACTTGGCACTCTCATCGCAGCGGGAGGCCTCAACCCAGAAGGCCTCCCGTACACCCATTGAAAGTTTGAGAACAGGTTGATGACGTTTCGACCCCACTGCCTCTAATCATTCGCTTTACCAGGTGTGACTGCTCTCCCATCGAGCGCCAGCTATCCTGAGGGAAACTTCGGAGGGAACCAGCTACTAGATGGTTCGATTGGTCTTTCGCCCCTATACCCGGATCGGACGATCGATTTGCACGTCAGAATCGCTTCGGACCTCCACCAGTTTCCTCTGGCCTCGTCCTGCCCGGGCATAGTTCACCATCTTTCGGGTGCCAACGTGTGCGCTCTAGCTCCGCCCCGGCGACAAGTGAGCGCCTTGGACGGGCCGTTGCTGCGCCCGAACCCCTGTGCTGTCCGGGATCGCAACGCGGCCCGCGAAGGGCCTTCACGTTTCATTGCGCCATTGGGTTTCGAGAGACCCATTGACTCGCGCACATGTTAGACTCCTTGGTCCGTGTTTCAAGACGGGTCGGGTGGGTTACCGACCTACTCGCCGCAAACCACGATAGCGCCTCCACGGGAGAACTCGCCGCTCGCCCGGCTCCTCGCCGCCAGCCCGCCGCCACGGGACCAACCCGGACAACAAGAGGCGACAAGCTTGCCCAGGGGGTCCTCCGCTCCGATTCCAGAGGGCGTCATCGTTCGGTACTCCCGACAGCCGGGAGAAGCCCATGCGGCCTGGACGGGGTGACGAACTCTTCGTGCACGGCAAGGTATAACTCCCGCGAACCGTCCCCGAGGGGACGAGCAGGGCACCTCCAGAGCCGGACTCAAAGTCGTACTTTTCCCATTGACCCGCGTCCGTCGCGGCGTTCTACCGGCGGTGGAAAGTGCGCACCCCGGAGACCGCGTCCGCGCACTGGCAGCCGGAACAGCCCCCCGAGAGGAGCCGTTTACCCGACGCCGCCAGCTCGGCAGTCGTCCGGAGACTGAATCCCACCGCTTTCGAGCTTCGAGGGCCCACCCGTTTTACTCTAAGCGGTTTCACGTACTCTTGAGCTCTCTCTTCAAAGTTCTTCTCAACTTTCCCTCACGGTACTTGTTGACTATCGGTCTCTCGGTCGTATTTAG
Organism: Amblyomma americanum; assembly: GCF_052857255.1. Classification (NCBI taxonomy): domain Eukaryota; kingdom Metazoa; phylum Arthropoda; class Arachnida; order Ixodida; family Ixodidae; genus Amblyomma; species Amblyomma americanum. The sequence continues at coordinate 127,116,795 of NC_135507.1, forward strand.
CCTTAGATGGAGTTTACCACCCACTTAGGGCTGCACTCTCAAGGAACCCGACTAACGGGAGGCTTCGTGCCGGGCGCGCAACGGCGGAGACGGGCCTGGCACCCACTCTGGGACAAGCCCCTGTCAGGGGGCCTTGCACCGTCGCAAACTCCCGGGAACGTTGCCTCCCATACACCACATTTCCCGACCGCCTGCAAGGACGGGGGATTCGGTGCTGGGCTAGGTCCCGTTTCGCTCGCAGCTACTCAGGGAATCCCTGTTGGTTTCTTTTCCTCCGCTTAGTGATATGCTTAAATTCAGCGGGTTGTCTCGCCTGATCTGAGGTCGACACAGATGTGCGCTCTCGCGTTCGATTCCGGCGCGGTCCAGCGCGCGCGCGCGTCCTTCCCCAATCGTCCGGCCGACGCCTTCCGCCCATTCCCCGCTCACAGTCGGCAGCACCCTCGGCGACTGCGAGCGAGACTGGAAGGCGCCGCTGGCCGGCGCTCGGGACCGCGCGCATGCGGTTTGCGCGGATAACGCAGAGAGTTTCGAGCCCCCGACCGCGGCGGCCGAATTTTTTTCTGCCGCACCTCTCTTTCCCTCGAGAGAGCGACCTCGGCCTGGCGTAGGGGCATCGTCAAGTTTTGCGTCGCCCCCGCCCCAACTGGAGTGGCCCAGTTTTTCTCGGGGCAGACATTGCGAAGCACTTAGACCGACGGCGGACTGCGCTCGCAACGAGATCGCGTCCGTTCGACCCTTACTCGACTTCGCGCCCGTTCGAGGAGGCGGTCCCTTTGCATCGGGTCCGGGGGGACCCCTTCGTCACCGCGCCACGGCGCGCCTCTGCGCCTCGTCCGAAACTGCCGCGCACGAAACGCTTCCGCGCACCTGTCGCCTCCCCGCACCCCGCACGAGATCTCCCTTCTTGCGCGGGCGTGCCCGGACAGGGCGCTCCCGTCTCTGCGTTTCTCGCAGCAGTTCGGCTACACGTACGCGGGCCAGCGGGCAACGCTTTGCCGCCCGTCCACACGACCTCGTCTCCCGTCGGGACCACGCTTTCTCTCCAGGTAATTCCTTCCTGCGGCGGTCGCCTTCGGAGGCCAGACGCTCTACGGCTAGCAGCCGCCGTCCCGCGTTACGTCGTCTGCGCAAGGCGACCCGACTCGGCCGCTTGGAGCGCGGCTGAAGGGTTCGACCCACTCTCCTCTTTCGCAAAGTCTTTCGAGGGATCTTCGGCGTTTCGTACAGAGCCGTCCTCTTTGCCGACAAGGTAAAAACGAGTCGCCGGCCGCGCCATCCCCGGGCGCCGGCGTCTCTCTTGATATATGATCCGACCCTCAGACAGACGAACCAACGGGAAGACCCAAGGGCGCAATGTGCGTTCGAAGAATCAGTGCTCAGTGTGTCCTGCAATTCACACCAAGTCTCGCAGCTGACTGCGTTCTTCATCGACCCGAGAACCGAGTGATCCACCACTTAGAGTCGTGCATTTGGTTTGTTCAATTCCGTACAGTACAACCAGGGTTTTAGGCACCGCGCTCCTCCCCTGGCCTCCCCGACTGCAGTTTCGTCCGACAATTCCACGTTCCAGCAGCCGTCCGTTCGGCATGCTTGCGCGGTGCCTCAAAGCCGAGGCGAGCAAGGTCTCTTCGAAGCTTGTGTGCGACAATGGCTTGCGCGTCGCTAGAGACGACGAGGCATTTGGCAACCCTAAGGAAGACGTGCACGGCGCTCTCAAGTTCCGGTCTTCGCTGGTGCCGTTTTTTTGCTGTTCACGGTTTGCTGTTCAGCCCGTTTTGTTTAAGCGGTCGCACGGGTCCGACGACCATCGGTTCACCAGGAAGCACACCGGTAACTTCCTCATCAATTGGGCAATAACACAGAGCTTTTGCGCCGTTCCCCGAGCACGTTTGTTCTGCCGTTGTGTTCGCAGCGACGTCACCCCCGGACTCCCATGCAGCGGTAGCTCTGTGTGGACGGTTCTTTGCCGCCCACCGCTGCGCCCTCTTTGGGGAAGGGGTCATCTTTAGCTCAGAAATGCCCCTCGAGTCCGCCGCCCCAAGGGTGCGCCCTCGTGCTGCGCCCTATCCGACCATTTCGCCACATCATTGCTTCGCTTAAGAGACAGGCACCGCCTAGCCGTGGCTACGCAGCGCGTACTTGGACAGCCGCCAGACGGGCGTTCGTCAGACTACTCCCGCAACAGGAGTCCACCGGCCACAGTGCCATGGACGGCGTTTCGGTATCGCACCGGCAGACTACTCGAAGGCTGGGAAGGACGAAGCAGCAGGAGAACCCCGTTGCCGCAGGTGCGTTCAAAATGCGGGATTATAACCCCTCGTCCCTTTTTTCCCTGTGCCTCCTTTCGCCCCGCCGGCACGGCTTCAGACATCGCGCCCGCACTGCGAGACCTCTTGCGGCGGCCGTTCCTTATAAGTACTGGGCCGCACGCGTCCCGCCGCCCGCGCGTTGTTGCGAAGAGTTACTTTTCCGGAATTTCACCTCTAGCGCCGCAATACGAATGCCCCCGTCTGTCCCTTTTAATCATTACCCCGTATTCCAAAAACCAACAGAACAGAAACGGGGTCTTGTTCTATTATTCCATGCAAGTTTATTCAGGCGACTCACCTGCGTTGAGCACTCTAATTTTTTCAAAGTAAAAGCGCAGGCCTCCTCGAGACGCACCAATGAAGGGCACCAAGAGAGGACCGGCATGATGTTCAGTCAGAGCCGTCGCATCGGGTAGATGCACTACTCGTCTGGAACTGAGATCCAACTACGAGCTTTTTAACCGCAGCAGCTTTAGTATACGCTATTGGAGCTGGAATTACCGCGGCTGCTGGCACCAGACTTGCCCTCCAATTGATCCTCGTTAAAGGATTTAGAGTGTACTCATTTCAATTACGGGGCCTCAAAAGAGTCCCGTATTGTTATTTTTCGTCACTACCTCCCTGTGCCGGGAGTGGGTAATCTGCGCGCCTGCTGCCTTCCTTGGATGTGGTAGCCGTTTCTCAGGCTCCCTCTCCGGAATCGAACCCTGATTCTCCGTTACCCGTAACAATCATGGTAGGCAAGTAACTTACCATCGAAAGTTGATAAGGCAGACACTTGAAAGAAACGTCGCCGGCTCATGGCCATGCGATCAGCACAAAGTTATCCAGAGTCACCACACAGTACGGGCAGAACCCGATGGGTCTTGGTCTAATAAAAGCGCCCGTCAGCCAAAGGCCTTCAGGCTAAATGCATGTATTAGCTCTAGAATTGCCACAGTTGTCCGAGTAGAAAGAAACGATCTAAGGAACCATAACTGATTTAATGAGCCATTCGCGGTTTCGCCTTATTTCGGCATGTACTTAGACATGCATGGCTTAATCTTTGAGACAAGCATATGATTACTGGCAGGATCAACCAGGTAGATGCATAGGCAAACCCTTGTCGCTCCTCAAGGGAGCCCTGTCGCGGCCGATCGTGGCCCCGCTCACCCCTCGGCGCCCGACGCGCATCTTTTTCGCGGCAGCTCTCGCTGCCCGTGCATCGTTCGAGCTCGCTGCGGCATCCGACCCGAAGGCCCGGTTATCACCGCGCGGCAAGAGAGCACGCGTCCTTAGGCAAAGCATTTGTAACGCGCCCACCAGTGCGCACGCGGCCGCTAGGGGCGCGGCGTTCAGGCACTGGACGGCGCTTGCTGCGCAGCCGAGACGGCCTAGCCGCCAGACGACGGGACACGCCCGCGTCTTCGGCGCAGTCGCACGGAATCGAGTCCGGGTAGCACGGAACACACTTCGTAACACGTGGGAACAGCGTCGTCCGAGAACCAGCCCCTATCGCAGACGCGGATGAGGCTGCAGACGAATGCCGTGGGGCCCACGGGACGGGGACACGCTGGGCACGAGGCCGCATATCAAGACCCGTACGGCGCGCGCGCCCTCGGGTGCACGCCACCGACTGCGCCACAAGGACCCCCATATAGTAGCAGCGATAAGTACCCAGACCTCCGTGGGTTGGTAAGTGGCCGTACTCGTGCCGATCTCGCCGCTATTTTTGCGCAAATCGTGCGCGCCCATCGGGCGGCATCGGGGCGCGCGCGTTTCGCGGCGCCCCGCGCGAGCCGAACTCGTGGACTTTGCCGTGGCGCTATCGGCCCCTCTGTCGGTACCGCGGTTCCGCCGCGGGACCTGGCCAAATCGCGGGCGCGGCAGCGCGGCCGGCATCGCGGCGCACCACACGATCCATACTCGTGGACTTTGCCGCCGCGCTAAACGCCGTACTCGAGGCGCTTTCGAGGCAAGCGTCGCACAAATCGTGCGCGAACTCGTGCAAATTCCATGGGCCGAGGTCGCCAAATGCACAAATGCGCCTCCGGGGCGTCGAGAGGCGCGTTTCGGACTTCGCCGACGAAGCGCGCACTCTACGCCTCCGCGTCTGCAGCGGCGGTATGACCCCCATATATATGCAGCGATAAGTACCCAGATCTGCGCGGGTCAGCCGGGGCGGCCTCTCTTGAACTGCTATAACTCCGCCGGGCGACGCACTAGAGCGGAGCAAAAGGTATCAAATTCTTCGTCTTTCCATGGGCTACACGCTGTTGTAAAAATTGTACGGCTCCGACTAACGGTACGAACGCGAAGTTTGTAAATGTCGTTGAACACTGCCCGAGCCAGACAGCCTAAACACCCGTATCTTCGGATAGATATAAAGCAGAGAGGCGAAGAGGGTGGCAAAAGCTTCGCGCTTTCGCGCCAAGTAAGCCGATGCCAAATTCGCACGCCTCCGAGGCCTGATACGGCCGCCAAAAATTCCCAAACGTTACCGGGGCGAGGAACCCTTTGTGCAGGGGCGAGCGCTTATCGCTTGTATCTTTCGATGGTGCAAGAAGAGAGAGACGAATGTGGCACCAAACGATTTGCCGCTCCGAGACCTATCCTGCGATGGAAAAGTCGTGCACCTCCGATTTGCGGGAGAGCGGCAAAAACTTGAACTCTATCGCGTCCGCCCCAGGCGAGACCGCCTGAACGCCTCTATCTTCGGCTAGTGAAGAAGCAGGCGGACGAGTTTGAGTTTGAATTTATTTCCACAAACAAGGAGATACAATTGTTGTGAGAGATACTAGGGGAAAGAGCTTCTCAGGGTCAGCTTGACCGACCACAGTGCCGTTACAGAGGCTGCAGCAGGGCGGAAGTGAATGCTTATAAATGAACCAGGGTTAAAACAAATCCAAAACAAGAAACCCAAAAAGATACAATTGCAACAGTAAAAGAAAAAGAAAACGCCGTACACCGCTTATTACAGAAAGACATAGAGGCGCACAAAAATATCTCAGGCAGGTTTCTCAAAAAAACAAAAAAAAACAAGTGAGCACGTCGATGTCACATCGAGTAATGTCATTTAGTGACTTCGGCAACCTGTAGCTTAACATTTGTTGACCACAATTAGTTCGCTTGCGAGAAACACACCAAGTCTCCGGATGCTGGAGTAGTGTAGAGGGCAACGCGTATTTTTTTAGATTTTCTTTATTTATTCACGAAAGTCCGACAACACGGTGCCTTGGTGCAGAGGGCAGACCAACGGCGAAAATCAATCCGCCTCACTGGGCCCTATGCACCACTCGAACGCAACAGCAAGGAGCACTTATATACACACACAGATACAAGTTATAATGACCACAATGTTTGTAGAGCACAACTTTCAAGTATAAACGTTCATTCCATTCTTATTACTCAGAAAACACGTCTAAAAAATCACAGAAAAGGACAGTGCAAGAGAAGACAAATCAAACAATAACTATAGAAACTGAATGCGTGCGTAGAAAAAAAAAACAAAAAAATATCTGAACAGACCAATGTGGAAGACTGGGCGAGTTGGTAGGTAGTCATTCTAGAAAAAACAGCGCACACAGGACAGGGACCAAGGGAAGAACCGACGACACGAGCGCTGACTTACAACTGATTTTATTAAGCGGAAAGTGACTATATATAGGAAGGAAGTAGCAGGTACAATCAGAGGCAGTCAACGTCAAAGAGGTTTAAATGGCCGATAAAACCGTAAGGGGTGAAGATAAAACAAGATAAACCTCAACAGATGACAAGCCATGGTGTAAATAACCATAAAAACGCTAAGACACGTGAATAACACGTACAATGCCATGAATAACAAAAACCGAATACAATCAACAGGTGGAAGGCATCTGAAGGTGACAAGGATTTAAGCAGTGTGAACAAAATTTAACAACTGACATGCGCTTGAAACGGATAACCAGGCACATAACTCACACATTTATCCGTTTTCTTTTTTCTTTTCTTGAGAGGTACGCCACTTCTTTTTCTGATAAAACTACAGATGGCGCAGTGACGCAGGTGTATTTATTGGATTTTATGTTGAAGGCTTCCCTAGTTATTTGATCCGAGTGGCTTCCTATGATTTTGCAGTTTTCAAATTCAGGATGACAAGCACTGCAAATGTCTGTACAAGGCTTTCTCGAGTTACTTTCAAGGTACCTCTCCTCAACCTACTGTGCATGAAACGAGCACATTTACCTCCAAAAATCTGGAATACCCATAGAATCATGTTTAGCACCCATACTCAGTGACATTTTTCTGGCGTCTACAGACAGGAACTTGGCTTCCATCGTTCCCAGCTCATCTGTTATAAGGACGTTTCGGTATGTCGATGATTATCTCGTGGTCATAAATAGCCACAAGCAGGCGTTCCACTTAGACCTTCAGAATATTTTGCATACTTTCACTTCGACCATGTTTCCTCTAATCGTAACTCACGAGGTGCCAGTAGACAGCACTATCAGATATCTTGACATCAAGCTGGAATTCCAGGGCCATCACATTAGTTGGAGCTATGAACCACGTAATAAGAAACCGGTGATTCATTACCATTCAGCGAAATTAGTAAAGAGAGCAATCGCGAGTCTTTGCATGTCTAACGCGCTCAAGAGATCATGTCCTCACAGCATGCTTTCCAGCTTTGACACACAACGCAAATAGGTTATTAGGGGCAGGCTATCCCAATCACCTGTTATTCTCCGTCGCCCAGAAGCTTCAAAAGCGGATGAAAGGAAAAGAAAGGATAAATGAAGGAGGTAGAGACAAAGAAAAAAAGAAACAAAAAGTCGCAGTGGTCCCTTATCTCCACGCTCTGTCCCATAATCTGAAAAAGGTCATGAATAAAGCAAAGGTGAAGGTGGTGTTTTCAGCTCCGGAAAAGCTTGCAAATATCTGCAACCGCGTTAACCCTCCTTCCAAGACAGCAAGAACATGCAGCAAAAAACATCGTAAACAATTCGTACCGTGTCAGAAGGAAGTAATTTATTCAATACCTTTAACTTGCGGAGACAAATATATTGGTCAGACGGGCACATGTAGTAATGACCGATTGCGGGAACATAATAAAGGTGTGGAAAAGGGGGTAAAAGGACATATAGGAGCCCACATAGGAATTTGCAGTGCTTGTCATCCTGAATTTGAAAACTGCAAAATCATAGGAAGCCACTCGGATCAAATAACTAGGGAAGTGATGGAAGCCTTCAACATAAAATCCAATAAATACACCTGCATCAGTGCGCCATCTGTAGCTTTATCAGAAAAAGAAGTGGCGTACCTCTCAAGAAAAGAAAAAAGAAAACGGATGAATGTGTGAGTTATGTGCCTGGTTATCCGTTTCAAGCGCATGTCTGTTGTTAAATTTTGTTCACACTGCTTAAATCCTTGTCACCTTCACATGCCTTCCACCTGTTGATTGTATTCGGTTTTTTGTTATTCATGGCACTGTACGTGGTATTCACGTGTCTTAGCGTTTTTATGGTTCTTTACACCATGGCTTGTCATCTGTTGAGTTTTACCTTGTTTTATCTTCACCCCTTACGGTTTTATCGATTTTATCGGCCATTTACACCTCTTTGACGTTGACTGCCTCTGATTGTATCTGCTACTTCCTTCCTATATATAGTGTTCACTTTCCGCTTTAAAAAATCAGTTGTAAGTAAGCGCTCGTGTCGTCGGTTCTTCCCTTGGTCCCTGTCCTGTGTGCGCTGTTTTTTCTAGAATCAGAACAGAGCATTGCAAGAGCCGACACAGATGCAACATATGTGTAGAAACTAACTGTGTACCTACCAAGAAAATTAAAACAAATGTGCGAAAGGTATAAGCAGGGAAAATAAAATAAAAAACTATAGTGCATTTCCCAGGAAGTGACTTTTCGCTCGCTTACGAAAAGCAGACAGGGAAAGATGAATTAAATCGGGATGGGTTCCAGTTCAAATGCTGCGTAGCATAGTTGGTTCTGTTTCTTGGTTTCTGTATATTTGTGCGTCTAAACCCATATCGTTCATGAATTTAGAAAAAAAAAACAAAAAAACATTGTTGTCGATTGGCTACGAGTTCCAAGAATGCCGCCCGACACGGTCGCTGGTAGTGTAACGTTTGTATAGGTAGTACTCTCTGAAGTACGAATATGTGGAGTCATATCTTGAAAATTTTTCAACAAAGCGAATAGATCTCTTTTGCAATAAAAAGGGCATTTCAAGATTACATTTCTCAGTGACTCCCCAGATAAGCGAACAATAGCGAAACCTGGAATGAACTGCACTGAAATAAAGCTGGCGCCAAAATGTCCGTTGGTCAGCGCTATCAAACTTTCCAAACGTTGAAAAGCGTTTGTTCGTTACATTGGCGAGAGCTTCGCCTCTTAGTACCCCCCGCCCCTGTTTACATATCATCAACCGGGATTTCTGTTTGCGGTATTTTGTAGAGTTTCCTCTACAGTACGCCAGGTCTTTTGGGATCGCAGCTAATTTGTTAGAACCTTCCACTGCAGTGATGAATTCGAGATTTATATATGTCCGAACCTAATTTATTCCTATCTTATTTATGCTGTTCTAGAATTGACAGCTCTCTCGTTTATTTTGTTTTGTTTTTTTAAATATGCCAAACAGGTGATTTCGGCCTCTTATGCGCTTTACTAAAGCAGAAGTTTTTCGCAAGTTTTTGGCGCTTTTTTGCCCTTGGTTAACATTGCTACAGTAAATGCGCTGCTCTATTATTTTTTGCGAGTATTGTGTACTACATTAGGGTCAATCTCGCAAAGACAATACACATTGGAGACCATGTGTTCATTTTTTTTTCCTGTGTTGCAGGCTGAACCGAGGTGTAGTGATTTGTGCACGCCATCTTGGAATAAAGCAAGAGGTGGTCACTAAAATCACTTAGCAAGACACCTGGGTCCTGTTCGTCGCAATTAGTCAAGCATAAATCAATTAGGGTCTCACCTGACCCTATGTAGCACGTGTAGGCGCATTAACAATGTTAGAGAAACCATGTAAAGAAATGATGTCGAGAAAGTCACTTGTTGCCGCTGATTGTTCCAACACATGTTATGGTAAAATCGGCCATAATTACAATTGGTTTCTTATCGGTATGCTATCAAGAAAAGAACAAAATTCTTGCAAATGGGGCCGATAACCAACACCGAACACAGAACCGCTTCTATTGATAAAAATCGCAGACTTGAAAAACTGTACTTCTATGAAAGATTATTTTTAACCTACAGTGCAACTCCACCGCCTTTACATAGATCTTGAAACGCCTTTTTCTTTGTTAGCTGCCGCGCCGGGGGTATGTTTCACTACTCGATATGGTTAATTTAGCCTTCGGCGGCTGCAGTAATGCGGCTCTTAGAGCAATTCAATACCCAGAGACACTCATTGATTGGACGCTTAGGTAGGAGCGGCGCCAACTCTTTCTTCCTTTGACTTGTCCTGTTACTAGGACCTTGGCATGGCTGTTTCCTTTCTTTTCAAGGATGCAGATATCAATAGCTCTGTTGGGGCTGTATAAGGTGAGGTCACGATGCCACCATGTCCCAGGAGGCTCCTTTGGTGAGCCGATTGCACCTACGGCAAGACGTACGAGCCCCCTTCTCAACTGGGATTGATCCCGGGCAAGTTTTGACCTCAATATTAGATATAATTCCAGCACCGCCGGTTTCAGTTTTGCTATTTCAGAAGGAAGAAGAAGGAGAAAAAAAATAAAAAAAGAGGGAGGAGGGGCCAAGCGCAGAAATACGTGTTTGCACCTAAACTGTTTGACTTATGGAACTCGTGCTCTAATAGGTTTGTTCATTTATTAATCTGACTAATTTGCTGATGATTATCATATCTTCTTTGCTTCTTCGAATTTCTTGTTTGGAACTCGACAGGCTGTTCCTGTATTTATGTGCTAGCTGAGATCTTAAATCATGAACTAGTGAACAGTCTGTTAAGGAATGATCAAATGAATCCGCCAATATGTTGCATTTACACATATTCGATTGCAGTATGTTAAATCTGTGGAGGTAATAGGGGAATCTCCCATGTCCTGACACTGCTTGTGTAGCAAAGTGATCCAGAGGGAAATGAGGAGGAATTCTTTTAATATTTTTGATCCACTGGTAGCAGTACGTTGGGTCTGAATTCTGCCATTCTCTGTTCCATAATTCGAGATATTTTTCTTTAAGTTTCTTTTTAATAAACGTCTTGGTCATTGGTGTCTCCACCGCTTGGCCCTCATTACAGGCTTTCTTAGCCATTTCGTCAGCTAATTCATTCCCATAGATTCCTTTATGTGCTTTTACATATGAAACTTTTATATCATGCCTAGTGTTATTTAGTAAGACCCTAATCTTCTGAATGAAGAAATTTAAATTATGTGGGTTTTTGAGACCCTGAAGGGTTGACATACTATCTGTAATTATTTGATAAAGGCAGTATGCGACATAGATTGAATTCGCTCTATTGCCTTCTTAATGGCTATGGTCTCCGCGATGAAATTATCTGCATGGCTGGGCAATTTAAACAATTTATAATCTATCACTTCGCCACTCTTGTTCAGTATAACATAACTTGCTCCTACTTTCTTATCTTGTTCTGACCCATCTGTATAATATTTAAAGTCAGTCTGATATTCCGTATTCGAGAATTCATATGCCTTTACATTTGCTGGGTGAACTAGCCATTTGCTGCCTTTAGCAACGATGTCAGCCCTCCAATACTCGTTCCCCTCCCAGTTGAATGATTGAGCATTATGCAGAATTTTATGCAGCTCAGTCTCTCTTCCAAGTGTTAAGTGGATCGGCGGAATATTGGTAACTACGTTAAGGGTGTTATTAGGGATAGTTCTGTAACCTTTACTGATTTTATTAAGGGGAATTATTTGAATACTCTAATTTTCTTAGGATATGAACATTGCTAGAGGACCAGATAGGAAAGGCATAGGCAATTATCCTCTCAATACCTCTGGTATAAATCTGATTCAGTTGTAGCGGTGACATTCCCCAGTGGTTACCATGAAATTGCGAAAGATGATAAGTAAGTGTTTGTACCTTATTTTTAATAATTTCTAGGTGATCTAAGAATCCCAACGAACTGTTAAAGGTAACCCCTAGAATCTTTAAAGATTTAACGCATTTGATGGCTTTCCCGCCCAAATAAAGAAATGGTGGCCTTTTCTGGTATTCTTTACCCCGTATTAAGAATTCACATTTTTTGTAACTGAAGGACAGTTGCTCACTCTGAGCCCAGGAGTGCACTATATCGAGAGCCTTATTGGCGGCTTCCTCTAGTCCGCGCCTAGATCCTGCTTTTATTGTTAAGGTAATATCGTCTGCAAATGCCTGTATCTTTGCGCCGTCGGGAAAAGATTTTCTCAGAAGTTTTGTAATTGTCAGGTTCCAAATTAAAGGGCTCAAAGGTGAGCCCTGTGGAGTGCCTTTCTTTAACTTGCAAAGCAAAGTACAGTCGGGCAATGAGTATGTCACCCTCCTATTTGATAATATAGACTCTACAATCTTAATTAGATACTGTGGAGTTTGTTGATTCTCCAACTCCTTTACCGCTGAATCCTTATTTATACTTCCAAATGCATTCTTTATATCGAGAGATATAATTAAGATTTTTTCTTTCCTAACTTTACTGTCTTCTATTGCTTCCATAATCTCACTGAGGGCCTGTACTGCCGATCTCCCCTCCGTAAAGCCATATTGATTGTTCGGAAAGGCTCCTTGACGTGTCAAATGAAAGTATAGCCGTTGGTAGATCAATTTCTCAAAGGTTTTTCCAAATATGGAATTAATGGCTATAGGCCTATAGTTATCCACGTTATTTTCTGCTGATCTGTTCTTGGGGACTAGAATTACTCTAGCTATCCGCCAGGCTTTAGGAAAATATCTAAATCGAAGTGCTGCATTAAATATGTTCAATAAAAATTCTTTATTACTATTGTAAAGGTGTACGAGCCATCTCGTTGTTATGAGATCAGGCCCTGGGGCTATATTCTTCCTGAAACTCTTAATAACTCCTGAAAGTTCATTTACAGTGAATGGGATGATTTGGTCCCGATCCTGTTCCTCGGCCGCCATAGAGCTGGCCTGTACCTGTAGTGAACTGTGCTGCACTCGTTCGAGCTCGTAAAGACTTTCTAATAAGAATTCCGTAGTCTCCAGCAGAGTATTGCAATCTTCTCTGTTAGGCTTTTGAATTGCTTTAATTATTGTGCCTTCTTTAATCTTTCTTGCCGCTAATTTATAAGGTAAGGTGAATGGATTTTTGTTCTTAATGCTACTGCAGTATTCTTTCCATGACTCATCTTTTTTAACGTTGAGTAACTCATTATATCTGTTCAGCACCTCCTCATACACCTTCTTAAAATCTTCTCTTAATACGTTCCTTGATCTCTGAAACCTTCGCCTCAAAGCTCGTACTCTCTTTCTCTCTATTTGCAACTCTGGACACCACCATGGTTTGGCTATTTTATCCTTGTTCTGCTGTTTAATTTTTTTGGAAAACTTATCAATTAATGTCCTAATCTTGCGATAGAATACTTTGATGATGGAATCCAAATGCTCGGTAGACGTGAAACTTATGCCGCTGATTTTTTTCAACCATTCGTCCTCAGTCAGCTCTGCGAGAAATCTATATTCTCCCATTTTTGTCAACTGTTTGCTGCCGCCTGTCTGGTCTTGGGTTAAAATTGTCCTAATATACCTATGGTCCGAGCTTTTGGGAATGTCTAGAACTTCCCAGTCTTCTATTAACTTCATAGTTGGTGCTGAGGTTATCGTAAAATCTATCCAGCTTCGCCCGTTCACTGTTTGAAATGTTGGTATGGAGTTGTTATCATTTACCACTGTCAAATTGTTTCTTAAAACAAACTCCAGTACATTGGTGCCTCTGTCCTCTGTTAATTGACCACCCCACAGCATATTCTTACTATTAAGATCCCCCGCAATGATAAGATGTTTGTGTGTACTCTTCCGTAAATGTTCTTCAATAACAGTCAGAGTTTCACTGGCGTCCTCATTAGGCGGGATATGAGCATTTACTATGTCAAATTCTCTGGCATTGACATAAATTTTCATTATAATTATTTTTGCTGATAAAATTATGGGAAAGATGCCTATGTTCGGATTATGCACTACTATTGCAACTTTCGGTTTCTCATTGCTATGTATTTTCTTATCTTTTATTGAAAAACCAATTATTTTATTTTCTGGAGCGTAAGGTTCTTGAATTAGTGTTATGTCCTGTCTGAGCTCAAGACTATTGTTGCATAGATCCTGTGTCGCTTTAAACGATCTACCTAAATTGACCTGAATTAATGAAAGGTTTGCCATGATTGCTGATCTGTCCACAAATATGCGTCCAGACAGGAAACTGCTCAGTTGCTGCTGTTTGCCTCTGCTAAATTATAAGTGTGAAACTAGGGAACTTGTTTCCCTAATTTGTGCCTCTTTAAAAGCTGGGCATCGGAAGCTGAAGAAAGAGTGCTATCGCAGCGCATTATGAAGCTCTGCCTCATGACAGGCTCTGCATTGCTTAACTCTTGACCTGCACTGGCGGAAGTGATGGTCCCCCACGCACTCTGTGCAGCGAGAGTTGTTATCACAGTCTCGCTCTAGGTGCCCTATCTTGGCACAATTCTTACATCTAGGAACAAAGGTTTTATCATAAAAGGGACACACCGACCAGAAAATGTACATTTTCGATTTACCTTTCAAAGCTTCAAATGCCCTGCGCCCCAGTTCCGCTACAACGGTTACACCACTGCGGCCTTTCCAGGATTTTACGACTGTGATGTCTTCGGGGTCACAATTTAAGTCATTTTGCGACACAATACGCTCCGAAAGCTGTTTAGTGGGAAAATCCTCCGGAATTCTTACGATCTTGATCTGCGGGAGCCTTTTCTTGGGCCTTCTTGTGTCAATCTTTCCTTTAGTGGCGGGATTATTGTTCAACTCCTCCTCCAAGTTCTTAATTCCCTCTTTCGAGGCGGAGGCAATCACTATACCCTAGCGGCTTTTTCTCATTGACACCTCCCTAAGGCCAAGCTTAAACGGGTCAATGTTGTCCTTTATCAAGCTGGACAATTTGTCCGCTCCCAGTGACTGCGAGGTCACTACCATTCCCTCGGTTGTCCTGTGCGCAGGCTCTTTAGGTTTAACTTCCTTTGCCTCCTCTCTTTGTCCGCTAGAGTTACCTTGTATAATCTCACTGTACGTGCGACTCTCCTTTTCTCGAAGAACCTCTACTTTGCCTCGAAGTGTATGCAGCTCATGAGTTGCCTCCAAAGCAATTTCCTTCATCTTAGTGAAATTACTAAGTACGACATTGGTGAGGAGAGTAGCCTCCTCGTCCTCACTCATCTTAGCTGCCAACTTTAAAAGAGCCTGAAAAAACTTTCGATCCGCTCTACCCATTCTGTTTGTAATGGTCCTCTCCTGTTCTGTCTCGCAAGTATGGCTGCCCTGCGTTCCTCGCGTGCTGCACACATCAGGAGTGTGATGCTCTTCCGTTTGCCTGTCTAATGACGGAAATTCCTCCTGGCAAGAGCCGCCGGCCCGTTCGTGGGAGATCACCTCACTATCATCTCCCCACTCAGAAGTCTCGGCCTCCGTCGAATGGGGTACCTCCGCAGAGTTTTTTAAAAAATCCCCCGGTGACTTCTGCACTTCCTGCCTCTTTTTGTGTTTCCTCTTCTCCTTCCCCTTTTCCCACATTCCCGTCTTCTCCGACCTCCGCATGTTCTGATTGGTGTCAGTATCACGATAAGCTGTTTCCTCTCTACTTGGTATGCTCAAGATCGCTGAAAATGTACTAAACCTAGTGGGATCCACGTAAAACAGTTCCAAAACCGTATAGAAAGTCAACCCATATCATCAACACACTTCACAGAACGAAGAAAAGACTTTTTTTGCTTATTTCTCCTTTGGGCAACATACTGGTATTGCCCACGAGGCAAGACAAAAGGAGGTGCTAAACCTCCTGACTGGGTCTTGTCCTCGCTTGGGTACAGCAGCAGGAGCGGTATTGCATTACACAACAAAAAAAGGCTGTCCTTGCCATCACTTACACAAAAGACGCATCATAAACAGTTCTTGTAAATATATACAGATAATAAAATAATATTACACCCTAAATCATATGCAAAAATGGTACAGGAATGCAATACATTAGGGTTGTTCGAACCGACATAATATTACATCAAACAGAACCAGAAGTAAGCATTTGGTCGTCTAGGACACAACGTGAAACAAAAAGAAAGACGAACAGATGCGTTTATTACCCCTGGGCGTGGGACTATTTTTAGCTGCATCTATTACAAACGGATGAGAATTACACATCAACATGATTTGGTTCTCAATTGATTGTGTTCCGTAGTTAGTACGAGGCCTATTTACCACAACAGAAGTCTGACGCAAGCTGTAACCAGTAGATCTATTTAGGTACGTGTCAAAAAAATTAATGTAATTTGTTTTTATTTCGTTATAAATAAACACACATATTTTGAGTTCATACATGGTTTTCACAGGGATCATTCGAGACTGTGTATTTGCCGAGCAACTATTTGTGTTGTTTCCTGCAGGTAAAAGAAACCGAGCTGCACGCGACTGCAGGGCTGATATTTTTTCTAAGTCAGTTTTGTTACAAGTACCCCAGATAAGAAGACAATAACTGATGCGAGAATGGATAAGAGAGAAATACAACTGTCTTTTCAGCGAGCAAGCTATAAGATCTCGAAGCCGGGAAAGCATACCAATAGCTCTCGCTATCTTGACACGGGTGTGGTCTATGTGGTCGCTCCAGCCTAGGCTGTGATGGAATTTAACTCCTAGAAAGGAATGGGAGCTGACACGCTCAAGGTAGCAAGAGCCGTAACGAAGCTTAAAATCGTAATCAATTGGCTTGTTTTTTCACAAAAAAGCATAAATTTAGTTTTTTTCTCGTTGAGTTCAAGACTATTTAAGTTTAGCCATACACTAAGATTTAATAGCCACGTGTTAGCAGTGTTTTCAAGTTCTTTGAGATTTGTTCCAGAGAAGAATACTTTTCCAAAAGTCCGCCAAATCTAGCGGAACTCGTGTCCGCAGTATAATAACAATTACCTTCCCCCAGCCCCAGAAGCAAGAAACTCGATATATTCCAAATAACCCAAAATACAAAGGCGAAAATAACTCCAACCGCTGCTCCCAATTTTTCCGAATCCAATGATATATCACACTCCACCTTTCTCTACCATACAACTAGAGAAAAGCCGCTTTTCGTGCAACCGACGGTTCGTTACCTAGCAACAACGTAAACAAAAATTCACGTGCGTGGCGTTTTTCATTATTACTCTACCTGGTGTACTCAAACTCACTGAAAGTGTTAAACTAGTGCTTTCGTCATAAAACAGTTCCAAAAATATATAACAAGTCAGAATAACTACTCAACACTCTATACCGAGCAAAAAAAAACACTTTTGCAAAATCCGCCAAATTTGGCGGAAATCGTGCCCGCAGTATAATAGCAATTAACTTCCCCCTGCTCCAAATGCGAGAGAATCAATAACTTCTGAACGCAACAAGATAAAATGTTGAAACCAACGCTAATGCCTGCCCCTTATTTTTCTGAATCTAATGGTATATTACACTCAACGTTTCTTTGCTGTAAAGCCAGAGAGAAACCAATTTTTGAGCAACCGACGGTTCGTTGCCTAGCAACAACGTAAACAAAAACCACGTGCATGGCCTTTTCCACTAATAACTCGGTCAAAAATATCTCTAGCAAGATGCGAATGACATCAAAAGAATCACCGTATCGCCAGGATTCCAAAAATATAAACTAAACAATGTGTAATTAGAGTATTTTTAAATTATCAGCAAATAAAAGCCAGTAGGTAGCCAGTTAGGGCTAAGTTCCTGACCACCGTTTACAGATCAAAAAAGCCGATAACTTTGGCAAAAATAGGTCGACACATACCAAATATATACCAAAATGATCGGAAGTTAAGCGCGAACTCAGAACGACTCAGTTTAGCGGGTTGCACACGCTATTTTCCCCTAAAACTGTTATTTATGTTATCGGACCTCGACGGGCCTTTGTTTACACTAGGTCTGGAATCTAAAAATTGTTATAACTTTCGAAATATTTGGTCTAGAGTCAACAAATTTGAGTATGAGGTACACGGTACGTTTACGAAAGAGGAGTGCAAAATATTTTTGACTCACATGAGGGTCCTCCAGCCCAAAAATGGAAAAAACCCCGCACCGATCCGCCCGCTCACCCGATCGCCTCGCCGCCGTGGTAGGGACCCCAGTAGATACGGACAGAGTAGATTGAGGCCCTAGATTGGGACTCTCCCGCACCACTAATGTATCGCGGGTGATGAATATGCCAATCAAAAAAATTAAAATAAACGGTCTAGTACCAAAACATGTTTTTTTAGATAATGAAAGAAGGAAAGAAGGAAGGGAAGAGTCGAGGGAGAAAAGAGGAAAAAGGAAGTAGATACCATCATCGCCCCCCCCCTGCCCCAGCCAAGGGAACGGGCCAGCCAGACCAGCGGCGTTTATTATTTCTTTTTTTTAACAATACTTGCTGCACTGCACTGATATACACTAAACTTGGGTGGCTTGTCTTGTCTTGTCTTCAAACTGCCTCCTGTGTCTTCCTCTTCTTCACTGCTCTTGTCAGCCATGGTTTGCGCCACACGACAGTCACAACTCTCCGTGTCTTAGTTGAGATTATACTACACCCGTAGGCACCTCACCCACTGCACTGCACACTGCACACCACACTCCAGTTCTTTGTCACTCCGTGTCCTCTTCTGGCACTCACAAACTCACAACCACAAACATCACTTCCTTGTTCGTTGCTGCGCCGCACCGACGACTCCAGCTGCTTCAACCCAGTAATTTCTGTAATCCCTGATGTCGTTTGAATCCACCCCACTTGTTTATTGATGTGACGCATCACTAATTCTCTACTTTTTATTCAAATTTTATATTACTTTCAATACATTCGATTCGCTACACTTGCTCTGCCATACCGGTTCTTCAAAATTTTGGCCACCGATCTTCAGTACGTTTATTGCCTTTATAACCTAATGCGAGCCTCCCCCCGTGAGTGCGCAGTAGGGGCGGGCAACTAGTGCCCACCTGGTCTGGTCTTGGGGGCCCCCACACACATCTCACCGTGAAAAGGCACGCCTTACAGTTGTCACTTTTCTCTGCTAAAAGTTTTTCCTTTATAATTGTAATTCATACGACTTTTCTAGTATTATTTGTACCATGTTATTATGTATGTCATAGCTCTCCGATTGTTTGATTGTCTCTGGTTTCCTAATTGTTAAATTAGGTCCCAATATTTTTGTTAGTTGTTCTCCTTCTTTCTATGTCACTGGACATTTTTCTAGATAATGATCAAAGTTTATGGCGTTTTCTCCACACATACATTTCAGTGAGTTTGAGATATTGAATCTCTAGAAATAAAAGGGAAATCTGCCGTGAGAAGAGATTGCCTGTGATGTATAATGATTGGTTGGGAAGTGTTGGGGTAAGGATTTTACACTTCTAATCCACTCAAATGTGCTACTGTTTTTTCCCTCCTGATTCCACATTTCGTTCCACTTATCATACATCGCGTTTATCAACTGCTTCTTGATATATTGTTTCGATATTGGAATTTTATTCTTTTCTCCTTTCATTGCAGCATCCTTAGCCAAAGCATCTGCTGTTTCATTTCCTCTATGTTCACTGTGCCCTTTGATATACGTTAAAGTGATATTCTGATTTTGCAATTTACTGAGCTCTAGTTTAATCTCCTGAATTGCTGAGTTTCTACTGTTTGGATTTTTGATTGCCTTCTGTGCTGAAAGACTATCCGTGAGAATTTGGCTTTTGCTTATGTTATCTTTCTTCACATATTCTATGGCATTCTTTATTGCCACAACTTCCGCATCAAAATTGTTGGCGTACTGAGGAAGTTTGAATTGTTTTGCTTCCACTTGTGTCCCTTTCGCATCAAACACCAATAAGGCTGCACCTATTTTGTCCTCTATTTGTGACCCATCTGTTTATATTTTCTGATCAGCTTCTGAATTGATATCTTCAGTGTAATCATACGCTAGTTTCTCTGCAGGATGATACACCCATAGATCGAACTTATTTCCTATATATTTGTCTGCAAAAATCGGATCGTTAATCTGGTATGTTATTATTCCTTGCATTATGTCATATATTTCTTTTTCGAGTTGAATTTTCAATCGTACTGGGGGTAGGTTCGCTAATGCATTAAGTGTTACATTTGCTGTAGTTCTGTACGCCTTAGTTATAAGAATTAAAGGAATGCGCTGTATTGACTTCAGTTTCCGATTTATTGCCACCTTAATACTATACCAAACCGGGGCTCCATACACTATCATTCTTTCTATTCCTAACGTGTATAACTTCTTTAAGTGTTGTCCTTTCATTCCTTTGTTTGCTCTTGAAAATTTACCTAAATTGGCCGTTAAAAGTTGAACCTTCTCTTTCACATATTTTAAATGTGGCAAGAACGACATTATGTTATCAAATATTATTCCTAATAATTTTAGTTCATTTGTAATTTTTATTTTTCGTTATTTATTTTAATTATTGGAGGGTGGCTCCCATAGTTTTTCTTAATAAGCATAACCTTGGACTTTTCAGGGTTAAACTCTAGATTCACTTTCTTTCCCCATGCTGCTATAATATCAAGAGTTGCGTTCGCCAATTGTTCTGCTTGCTGGCGAGATTTAAACTTAATTGCCACTATTACGTCGTCTGCAAACGGCTGAATATGTGCCTCTCCTGGTAGTTTCAAATCAAAAATCCCTGAAATCATTATATTCCAATAGAGTGGGCTTAGTGGAGATCCTTGTGGAGAGCCTGTTGATAATTTTTTTGTGATACAGGTTCCTTGATCTTCATATATAATTTTCCTCTGAGTCAAAGTTGAATTTGTTATTCTCACTAAATTGGAGTAGCATTTAAGTTGCTGCAGTTTCTCTACAATTATTTTACGTTGTATTGAATTAAAAGCGTTTTTAATATCCAAAGATATTATTACAGTTCCTAGCTTATCTAATGATGGCTGTTCGATTCTTTTCTTTAACACTAATAATGCATTCGTTGTTGATGTATTATGTTGGAACCCATACTGGTGCTTTGGAAATAATTGTCCGCTGCTTAGGAAATAATATAATCGATCTTTTATTAATTTCTCTAGAATTTTCCCTAATATTGAGTTAATTGCTATTGGGCGAAATTTTTCTATTCCTGTTTTATCTTTGGCTCCTGCCTTGGGAATTAAAATTATTCGGGATTGTTTCCAATGACTAGGTATATAGCCCACTTTTAGGCAGGCATAAATAGTTTAAAAAAGAACCCCTTAGGAGCCCCAAAAAGCTCTTGGATAAAAGTGGTTTTTAAATGATCTGGCCCTACGGCCACGTCTTTCCTCAAATTCCTCACGACGTTTCCTATTTCTGCTTTTGTAAACAGCTTATCTGCAACTGATGTATTTTCGTTAGGTAATTCATCTGGCTGTTCTTCATTACTTTTATTTTCATACAAAGAGTCTAAAATATACTCTACTGTTTCTTCCACAGACGTTGTAACACTTCCATTTTTTTAGTTACACTCTCCAGAATCTGTGCCCCCTCGCAAGTTTATAGGGTAAGGTAAACGGATTTGATGATATTGTGCTACATACTTTTTCCCAACTTTTGTCCCGAGCTTCACTCAACATATTATTGTATATTGTGTGTTCTTTATAATACTGTGCTTTAAAAATTTGTCTTAATTCTCCTTGAGCTTTCTGATAGCGTGTTCTCATAGCTCTTACTTTTTTTCGTTCTAATTCCAAATCCTTATTCCACCAGGAATTTAATTTGTGTTTACTCTCCTTCCATTTACTGCGAAATTTTGTCTTCCATTTCTTTATCTTCTGGTAGAGTTGCTCTGTTACTGTTTCTATTTCGTCTGGTGTATTGAGGTAGTGAATCTCCTCAAACCATTGATCTTCCCTTAATTTCTTAATTATTTGCTGTTCTCCCTTTAAAGTCATACGGAATCTTGTAGGTTTTCCAACCTTACCTATTAAAGTTTGAATGTCTCTATGATCACTGTCATTTGCATGTTTCAATACTTCCCACTGCTGCACACTTGAATTCAACACCTGATTAACCATGGTTAAATCTATCCAACCTTGTGCTCTTGAAGTTTTAAATGTGGGTGGAGAGTTTGAATCATTCATAATTATGAGGTTGTTTCTAATTGCCAATTCATATACCTCATCTCCCCTGTTATCAGACTCTTTGCTGCCCCACAAAACGTTTTTGGCATTAAAATCGCCCATGACCAAAATGTTCTCTCTCTGGAACTGCGCGATTGCCATTTCTAATTTTAGCAGCAATGCTGATACGTCTTCGTTAGGGGGGCAATACACATTTACTACTACAATTTTCTTGTCTCCTTTTATGATTCTCGCTACTATTAATTTTTCTTCGATCTTTCTTGGAAAAATTTGTATGTTTTCTTTATGCACTATTATTGCGGTCTTCGGATTTTTCTTAGTTGCCACTATTTTATGCTTGATTGGAAATGGGATTAACTTATCCTCGAGGCTGTATGGCTCTTGCACCACAGAAATATCATGCTGATATTCATGATTGTAATCCCTCAAGGACTGGTTTGCCTTGAAGGCTCGTGCCAGATTAACCTGTATGACTTCTATTACTTCGGAGTCTTGATTCGTCGTTGCTGAAGTATGGTCTCTGTTTTTCCGCAAATCAGGGGTCGTTCCCGCCATGATGGATACGAGCCTTAGTACATCCCTTGGACGATCTTTCTCTTCTCCTCTTGCACTTTCTTCTGAAATGTCTCGCAGTACACAGAGAGGAGAGGGTGGTTGCATTCCTCCTTCAACACACCCTCATTCTGACACGCCATGCAAAGAGATTCACTCTGACACTCCTCTGCCGAGTGCCCCGTCCTTGAGCAGTTTACGCATCTCTCTGGCTGTCGGCAAAACTTCCCCATGTGATCCAGTGATGGGCACTTGGTGCACCTTGTCACAAATATGTTGTCATACAGGGCGCACCTCTCCCAGCCTACGTTGACGTGACTTTTGTCCTTTAAGGCCTGGTAGGCTTGCTTGTTGACAGTTATGATTACGGTTTTCCCGTAGCGTCCTTTATATTTCGCTTTGACCTCAATGTCTTCTTTACACTGGAGGTTATTCTGGCAAATAATCCTTGTTATGAGTTCCTCGTCCTCCATCTCCTGATCCACGCCCACGACTTTCATTTCCATTCTTCGTCCTTTCGGATGGTGGATCTGCAAATCTAGCAGACCACTGTCGCTCTGAATCTTCTTTGCTACTTTTTCCAAGGAGGGGGCGTCTCTGGACACAATCACTACCCCCTCCTTACCAGACCTCATGGTTGTGTCCTTGATGTCCATTTCTATGGGGTCCATGATCTTCTTTAGGTCCTGAAGGATCTTCTCTTTCCTTCTTTCCTTTGAGGTTACTATGATTGCTCTCGTCTCTTGTTCTTGTCGTTGTTCAGAGATGGTCTTTGTGACTTCTGCATACGTTGGTGACTGGATTGGAGCCCTGCACTCTGCGAGTCTGCCTTTCAGGAACTCATTCTCATGAGTGGCTTCCATGGTCAAAGCCTTCAGCTTACAGACTTCATTGATAATTTTATCAATGACTGCGCCTACTTTACCGTCGTCTGCTGTCATTTGTGAAACCTTCACTAGGTTGATGAATATGTTCTTGTCAATCTTTGCAAGTTTCGACAGCCTAGGCTCGGACTCCTCCTTGTCGCTGCTTCATTCATGTTCTGGCACTTTGGCTCCCTCTTGGTTGCTTGACGGCTTGTTGTGTTTCTGATGATCCCTCCTCTCCACCTCTGAATCCATAGAGTCCATATCAGTGTCAGAATCCTGCCGGATTTGCTGTGATTCCTTGGAACTTGCCTTCTTATTGCTTTTGCTCTGTGTCCTCTTCACAGAGTCTTTGGCGTCCCTTTTTTTCAGTGTTTGTTCACGATCGGACATTTTGTCAGATCCCTTCAGCTGTCGTCGCTGTTCCTCCTTGCCCTCCACTTGATCTTCTTGGTCGATGCCACCTCTGGATCGCCCAGAAACGATTTTCACTACTTTCCGCCAAACTTGTCAGGTAATCTTGATTGTCTGGTGACCTTGTTGCTTAGCGGAAGTGTTTAGAGTTTGCTCTACTTTTTCCTAATTTTTCCCAGTCCAAAAACCAATTATTTCGGCTTTCCGCCAAATTTAGCGGATTTCAGAATATTTGCCTGAAACCTGGCAACATTGTACAGCTCCAAGTTCGAGGCACCCTGTGTCCGTAGACCGGTTGGTGGCCCGAAAATCAACAATTTAATTATTTTGGCAATTCTCAGTGACACCGCTTGATAGCCCTTGCTCTGGCATTCACGAAAAGTGTCTATATTTCCTTGTAGCTCCAACGGTTGCCGATTTAGGCTAGTTTTTGCTCGACCGTCCGCCCTACCCAGGGTCTCGCCCCACTCGAAGGGCCAGGTGTGTTGAAATCACGATCGTTGATATTTTTCTTAATTTTGCGAGTTGGGAGCTGAGATTACTCTCAAAATGATCTATGCACCTTCAGGATTATGAAAATATATATTTTGATATGGTTCGAAGGGACAGCAATCGAGTTACGAGCGTTCGTTTCCCGTAGACGGGGGCAAAAGACCTAGGCTGACCGCCGCCTGTTTACAAAGTACGTTTCATCGTTTCTCTTCGAAATTTTGGTCTAGAGCCTTCACATATAGTGCAAAATGATCGGGAGACAAGCGCGACCACTCGAAAAGCAATTTTAGCCAGTTGTCTAGCCGCGAAAAATCCAAAAAGACGCTCTTTCGACCTCGTGCCTGAGCCACGCTTACCGGCCACGTGCTAGTTTTACAAAAAACCTTATATTTCGAGAAATATTGGTGCTAGCGAGCTCAAATTTTGAACAGAGGTGAACGAGATGCTCCCGAAGGAGGAATGCAAAAACTCTTTGAGTCACAGGAAGAAGTTCTAGTTGAAAACAACAAAAAATGACGCAGCACAGTTAAGGGCACGTCCGATCGCCGTGGGGACGCCGATGATGATAGTAGTAGATAGGGGCATAAATTATGGTGAGGCATAAAAAAAAAGAGCCTCTGCCTGAGTAGATAGGGACAGTGGGAATCTCGTTAATCCATTCATGCGAGTCACTAATTAGATGACGAGGCATTTGGCTAGAGACTAGAATTTCCCCGCATAGCAGAGTTAGGTGGTCCCCCAAGGCAGTGTCAATTAACGTGGCTTGCCGTCGCCAAGCAGAAGAAGCGTGAGGCCTCGCCGTACTCGGGAACGCAGTCGCT
>NC_135507.1:127151495-127216495 GCF_052857255.1 Amblyomma americanum
CACCGGCACCGTTCCCGGAAGGGAACGGACATACTGCACCGCCTCCTCAAACGCCACAACCTCTGGCCAGTATGGACCCGACGCACCTTCAACCCGAAAACGGCCGACCGCCCGGAGGCGGCCACGCGGGTCGAACGCCACAAAAGCGGCGCCCGCAGCTACGGAGGTGTAAGCACCATCAGTATAAACGTGGTACGCCGGCGACAACGCCAAAGCCGCCGCCGCCCCCACGTCCAAACGACGGTGCTTGAAAGCCACAACCTCCGATGGATGCCGCGTGGAGATGTCGAACGGCTGCTGAACCTCGACAGCGCGAAACGTCCTCGTCCCAAAAGCGACGTCGCGCCCACGGGAAAAGAGGTCGAATTCCGCGTTTAGTCTATCGAGTTCGATCGCTAAAGGCGGGGCGTGCAGAAGGATCTGCAACGCCCGCGTACTCGTTGTGGAATAAGCCCCCGCCAACACCAAAAGCGGGGACCGCTGCACAGACACAAGGCGGGCGCAAAGACCCGAATGGGGACGCTCAGTCCACCAGACGGGCGAAGCGTACGCAAGCGTGGGGAGCACGACCTGGCGGTAAAGCACCCTCAGACGGGCAGGCGGCGGCGTGCCGCTAATCCGCAAGAAAGTCGCCAGGCGGGCGGAGAGCGTCTCAGCACGCTCCTTGAGCCTCTCTGCATGGGGAATGAAAGAAAGGGTGCGGTCGAAGACGACGCCCAACACCTTGACAGTGGACCTGAAAGGCAGGCGAACACCGTCAAGGCGGACTGCTGGCATTGTGTTTCCCATTCCCCTCCTAGGAGGAGAAAAAAGAACGCACACCGTCTTCTCTCGCGAGATGGTGATACGCGCACCCCTCGCCCATGCATCGACTCGGCCGAGAGCATCGTCCGCCAAACGCTCGAGCTCCTTTCTATTGGAACCAGGCACAAGAACGACGACGTCGTCCGCATACGCCTGGAGCGACACACCCTCCGGCATAGGCACCGCCAAAAGGCCACGCGCTACAACATTCCACAACAGGGGAGACAGCGGGGATCCCTGCGGACTGCCCAAGGTGGGACGCGCAACTGCGTCGCCCGCAAAAGAGCGGTACACCACCTCACGGTCAGATAGAAACGACCGGAGCAGCGCGCAGAGATTTCTCGGACACCCCCAGTCACCGAGCGAACTCAGGACCAGCGGGTGCCAAACGCTGTCAAAAGCTCCCTGAAAATCAATGGAAATTAGCAGCACGTGCAGGCCGGCGTCCCTGCATTCGCGCAATTTAGAGACGAGAACGTGCAGGGCCTGAACTGCCCCCCGTCCTCTCATGAAACCGAATTGTGCCTCGTGGTGCAGTCCGCAACGGGCAAGAAAATGATAAATGCGATTAAAGAGCAACCGCTCGAGGATCTTCCCCACGGCAGAATTAATTACAATTGGCCTATAAGACGCCGCCGCCTGGGGCGGTCTTCCGGGCTTGAGGAGGAAAATGATTCTCCCCCTCCGCCAAATTCGGGGAAAGTGGCCAAGGCGCAGTGCACTGTTATAGAGAAATAAGAAAAAATTTGGAAAACAGGCCCACAGTGCACGGAGCGCGCGAGGGCCGATCTGATCCAGACCCGATGCCGTCCCCATCCGGACGAGGGAGATCGCCATCTCGACCTCGCCAAACGAGAACGGCACATCGTCAGGACCGCCCAAATCGGGCCGAGCAGCCACGGCGCGCACCGCCACATGCGCAGGCGTGTCCTCGTCGGTGGCATCGCAGGACACTTGCTCGTCCAAAAGTACCCTGGCAGACTCCAACACGGATTCCGTCAAGGTGCCATCCTGTCTCAAAACGGGAGGCAAGATGGGCGGCCCGCGAAGACGGCCAAAAGCCCTCTGAAAGGGCCGGCCGTACAAGTTGTGAAGTGTCGCCTCTCTCGCAAGATCCCGCGCCGCCGCCACTCGCGCCGCCGCAACGCGATTCCGAAAATCTGCCAGAGCCGCACTAAAAGTCACGCGGTTAACAGCGCGGACAAAGGGATGGCGCGCCCGCTGGTACCGGCGGCGCAGAGCACGAACGCGCTTTCGCTCTAACTGCAATTCTGGCGTCCACCACTGAACCGCACCGCGTGCGGACTGGTGGGGACGAAGCGCCGATGAATGGCGCCTGCGCATCTGATCGTAAAGTGCGTGAAAGCGGTCCACCACAAGGTCTAAAGCGCGCGGCGAACGAAAATCGCCGCCAAGAACAGCGGAAAAGAAACGGGAACCTTGCAGAGAAGCGACGACACGAGAGAGACCCCGACCCGTCAAAACTCGCTCTCGAGGCGCATCCCCCAACCCCACACGGACCTCAATGTGTTGGTGTTCGGAAAACGTCTCGGTGGTTGCAACAGTCCAACTAAAGGCACCGAGCGCTAAAGCTGGACTGGCCAGTGTAACATCTATCCAGCTGTCCGTATACTTTGTAGTGTAGGTGGGTGGGGAGGCAGGGTCGTTAAGGACTAGGAGGTCGTTTGCAGTGGCAAAGCGCAACAGCTCGCCGCCCCGCGCGTCGCACATTCCCGGACCCCAAACTTCGTGTTTCGCGTTGAAATCTCCAGCCACCACAGCCGGTGTGTTGGGCGCGAGCAAGAAAACATGCGAGATTTCGGCTAAAACAGGGGCCATGGGGGAGTGCGGCGGCGCATAAATGCTGACCAAAAGAAAAGAGCCGGACGAAGCCGTGCAACTAAGTGCCACTACGCGAGAGGAGACATAGATCGGGAAAAGATCGAAGCGGGGACGGCGAGACAAAACCGCACAGCGCGGACCGTCGGAAGCGGCAAAGCACGCCCATTCGTGGGGAACAGAAGCAATGCTGCCGTCCCTGACATAGGGATCTGAAAGGATGGCAAAATCAAACCCTCCCTCCTCTAATCGGGCAACAAGGGCACCATTTGCGCGTCTGCAGTGATCGAGGTTGGCTTGTATGAAAGAGAACGAGAAATGGCTAGCCATTGTTAAAAGAAAAACGAGTAAAAAGTGAAAAAACCGAATGAAAAAACAAAAAGTAAATAGGACACTGCAGGCGCACAAAGGAGGCGCAAACTGTATGCAAAAAGGTCAAAAGAAGGAAAGGCAACAGGGCCGAAAAGCAATGAAGGAGGGAAGCGACGTGGCGAGGAGAAGAAAATAATAACAGAATAAAAGGAGCGGCGGGCGGGGAGACAGCGCACAAAAATAGCATAGAAATGCGACAGGACAGAAAAGCGGGGAACGCATAATTAAAAGGAAAGGGTCCAAAGGAGGTACAAACGGGAAGAAAATAAGACAATATAAGGAAAGACAAGTGAAGGAAAAATAATAAATGAATAAAAGGAAAGGGCGGGGAGCTAGCGCACAAAAGGAGTATAGAGATGCGACAGGATAGAACAGCAGGGAAAGCGAAATAAAAAGGAAAGATTAAATGACTACGAAAAACAGGCGAACTTGGAAATAGCGCAGTTTGGCAAAAGAAAGCAGTGAACACCCTACCGAAAAGGAAAAAGGAAACGCATGAAAAAACAAAGACAGGCACGACCGCTGGGCAGAAAAGCCCAGCAGGGAAGTGTGAAAAGAAAAAAGAAAAAAGGTGCACCGCTCCCCACCCGAGCGCAGAGCAAGAAAAAAGGCTAAGTGCCATAATCAGTTCTGGCACGCAACCTCGCCACGCGCTCCCTCAAAATGGGACAACTAGCCGCACCCGCAGGATGCGGGTCACCTTCACGGCCGACCCTCCTACATTCCGCACAGGCAACGGCCGCGTCCCCCGCACGAACCGAACAGGTCGCGGCGACGTGATCGGCGGCACACTTTGTGCACACCGCGCGATCGGGGTTGGCAGACAAGGGACAACCGCGACGCGAATGTGCGTAGGTCGCACAGAAGGTGCACATGGGGACGTGTAAGTCCTCGGCAACAGAGGCCGAGGACCATCCAATCACCACCTGACCTTTAGCCATGACACGCCGGAAAGTGGGAGGGTCTAAAGAAATGATATGCGTTTTGGCACCGTCCCTCTGCCGAAATGTGTGCCGACGGCGCGCAGTGCGAAGATCGATTTGGAGGGCGGGATTTTTAGCGGCCATGTGCTCGAGAACCGCGTCGTCCGGAACATCCGGGTCAACTCCACAAACCCGGATCTGCGGTTTGCGCCGCTCCGCGACCCTAACCGACATGACCGCTCGCGTCGTCTCGTTTTGTTGGACTGCGGCGCGCAAATTATCTACAGTCTGACGATCTCGAGCCAGAACCGTTACTCCCGCATTCGTCTGGCGCAAAGTGACGGGGCCGATACCCGCGTCCTCGGGAACAATGTTTGCTTTAAGAGTCGCAATGAGGTCACGAGGCGAGACGTTCGCCTCGGGCGCGGAGGAAAGGAAAGCGACGTGATGTGTGGGGACTTGCCGCTGGGGAGATGAAGACGCCGCTGGAGGTGACGCAGCAGGGTCCCGGGAGGAAGAGCCACGCAAGACGTCCGCAAACGTGTGAGGCCGCGAAGCCTCCACAGGAACCGGACGCACGAGGGGCGAGGCAGGCACCGCAAGGCGCGCCTCCGCAGCAAACGCCCGAGCCCTGGCGTCCGAACATTCCCTCCGTTCAGCCGACCACATCGCCCGAAGGACCTCGGCGCGTCCGCGGGCGTCCGAGGCCAGGGCACGGTAGTCCGCACATCGAAGCACCAGCTCCCCAAAGAGCTGGGAAATATGGGTGCGGGCCTGGACAGGTATCTTATTCTTGTCCAGGTTCAAGAAGCTCGTGAGGCGCTCTTGTAGGCGCGTCACCGCCTCGAAGTCGGGGAGGACCGAGAACGCCAGGTCCAAGCGAGCCGCGGCGTCCTCAGAGGCAGCCCCGGCACCAGGCGAAACAGCGGGCGGGGGCCGCGGCGCCTCGCAGGCCAGACCTGAAACGAGCGACGCCGGGAGTGGGCCCGCAGACAAGCCCGGGGCTCGAGGTCGTGGGGAGCCCGGGGCAGCCCCCGAAGGCGACGCCGCCGCCTCAGCAGAAGTGCCGGAGACTGATCGAGACGCAGCAGGAAGCTGCGCGGCCGCAACCTGGTCCGGTAACGCCGCCAGAAGAGCGTCCCCGGTCTCGGAGAAAGGTGACCCTGAGGAGTCGGTCGCAACGCCCGGGTCGATGGCCGCGTCCGGGGAGAGCCGATGTACTATCTCATGAGGTGAATTCGCCCGAGGGGGCGACGCAGAAGGAGGAGAGCGCGAAGCGCTCATGGCATTGGCAGCAACCGAGGCGAGCCCCGACCACCACCGGAACAATGCGAGGAAAAACGCAGGGCCCGCAAGGGCAAGGCCCCAGAGCGCGAGCCAAAGTCCGGGCTCCGCACAAAGCGATGAAAAAACGCCAGCGTCCCAAAAAAAAAAGGGAGCCGGCGCGGTCGAAAACCGCGTTGAGCCGAAGCGCTAAACGCCCACCTGCAGGCCCCGCAGCAGAAGGCCGGCGCAGGAAATCAGGCCGCGGACCAGGGCAGGAACCGCGGCGGCAGGCAGTCGGGCCCGGAACAAAGTCCCGGACCACGAAAGAGACGACCGCAGGTAGCGCCGCAGCGAAAACCGGGGCCGCAGGAGGTGCCGCGAAAGCTCGCAGAGAGCCCAAGGCCGCAGCCTTGGTCCGCTTGGACACAATGGTCCGCTTTCCGCCCCACCGAGTAAGTAAAGAAACGATGAGAGTAGTGGTATTTCACTGACGGCCACGAGGACCCCGCCGAAGCGAGGCCGTATCCCGCGACCTCCCACTTATGCTACACCTCTCATGTCTCTTCACAGAGTCAGACTAGAGTCAAGCTCAACAGGGTCTTCTTTCCCCGCTGCTTTAGCCAAGCCCGTTCCCTTGGCTGTGGTTTCGCAAGATAGTAGATAGGGACAGCGTAGATTGAGGCCCTAGATTGGGACTCTCCCGCACCACTAATGTATCGCGGGTGATGAATATGCCAATCAAAAAATTTAAAATAAACGGTCTAGTACCAAAACATGTTTTTTTTAAATAATGAAAGAAGGAAAGAAGGAAGGGAAGAGTCGAGGGAGAAAAGAGGAAAAGGAAGTAGATACCATCATCGCCCCCCCCCCCCCAGCCAAGGGAACGGGCCAGCCAGACCAGCGGCGTTTATTTCTTCTTTTTTTACTTCTTTTCTTTTTTTTTCAACAATACTTGCTGCACTGCACTGATATACACTAAACTTGGGTGGCTTGTCTTGTCTTGTCTTCAAACTGCCTCCTGTGTCTTCCTCTTCTTCACTGCGCTTGTCAGCCATGGTTTGCGCCGCACGACAGTCACAACTCTCCGTGTCTTAGTTGAGATTATACTACACCCGTAGGCACCTCACCCACTGCACTGCACACTGCAAACCACACTCCAGTTCTTTGTCACTCCGTGTCCTCTTCTGGCACTCACAAACTCACAACCACAAACATCACTTCCTTGTTCGTTGCTGCGCCGCACCGACGACTCCAGCTGCTTCAACCCAGTAATTTCTGTAATCCCTGATGTCGTTTGAATCCACCCCACTTGTTTATTGATGTGACGCATCACTAATTCTCTACTTTTTATTCAAATTTTATATTACTTTCAATACATTCGATTCGCTACACTTGCTCTGCCATACCGGTTCTTCAAAATTTTGGCCACCGATCTTCAGTACGTTTATTGCCTTTATAACCTAATGCGAGCCTCCCCCCGTGAGTGCGCAGTAGGGGCGGGCAACTAGTGCCCACCTGGTCTGGTCTTGGGGGCCCCCACACACATCTCACCGTGAAAAGGCACGCCTTACAGTTGTCACTTTTCTCTGCTAAAAGTTTTTTCTTTATAATTGTAATTCATACGACTTTTCTAGTATTATTTGTACCATGTTATTATGTATGTCATAGCTCTCCGATTGTTTGATTATCTCTGGTTTCCTAATTGTTAAATTAGGTCCCAATATTTTTGTTAGTTGCTCTCTTTCTTTCTATGTCACTGGACATTTTTCTAGATAATGATCAAAGTTTATGGCGTTTTCTCCACACATACATTTCAGTGAGTTTGAGATATTGAATCTCTAGAAATAAAAGGGAAATCTGCCGTGAGAAGAGATTGCCTGTGATGTATAAAGATTGGTTGGGAAGTGTTGGGGTAAGGATTTTACACTTCTAATCCATTCAAATGTGCTACTGTTTTTTCCCTCCTGATTCCACATTTCGTTCCACTTATCATACATCGCGTTTATCAACTGCTTCTTGATATATTGTTTCGATATTGGAATTTTAATCTTTTCTCCTTTCATTGCAGCATCCTTAGCCAAAGCATCTGCTGTTTCATTTCCTCTATGTCCACTGTGCCCTTTGATATACGTTAAAGTGATATTCTGATTTTGCAATTTACTGAGCTCTAGTTTAATCTCCTGAATTGCTGAGTTTCTACTGTTTGGATTTTTGATTGCCTTCTGTGCTGAAAGACTATCCGTGAGAATTTGGCTTTTGCTTATGTTATCTTTCTTCACATATTCTATGGCCTTCTTTATTGCCACAACTTCCGCATCAAAATTGTTGGCGTACTGAGGAAGTTTGAATTGTTTTGCTTCCACTTGTGTCCCTTTCACATCAAACACCAATAAGGCTGCACCTATTTTGTCCTCTATTTGTCACCCATCTGTTTATATTTTCTGATCAGCTTCTGAATTGATATCTTCAGTGTAATCATACGCTAGTTTCTCTGCAGGATGATACACCCATAGATCGAACTTATTTTCTATATATTTGTCTGCAAAAATCGGATCGTTAATCTGGTATGTTTTTATTCCTTGCATTATGTCATATATTTCTTTTTCGAGTTGAATTTTCAATCATACTGGGGGTAGGTTCGCTAATGCATTAAGTGTTACATTTGGTGTAGTTCTGTACGCCTTAGTTATAAGAATTAAAGGAATGCGCTGTATTGACTTCAGTTTCCGATTTATTGCCACCTTATTACTATACCAAACCGGGGCTCCATACACTATCATTCTTTCTATTCCTAACGTGTATAACTTCTTTAAGTGTTGTCCTTTCATTCCTTTGTTTGCTCTTGAAAATTTACCTAAATTGGCCGTTAAAAGTTGAACCTTCTCTTTCACATATTTTAAATGTGGCAAGAACGACATTATGTTATCAAATATTATTCCTAATAATTTTAGTTCATTTGTTATTTTTAATTTTTCGTTATTTATTTTAATTATTGGAGGGTGGCTCCCATAGTTTTTCTTAATAAATATAACCTTGGACTTTTCAGGGTTAAACTCTAGATTCACTTTCTTTCCCCATGCTGCTATAATATCAAGAGTTGCGTTCGCCAATTGTTCTGTTTGCTGGCGAGATTTAAACTTAATTGCCACTATTACGTCGTCTGGAAACGCCTGAATATGTGCCTCTCCTGGTGGTTTCAAATCAAAAATCCCTGAAATCATTATATTCCAATAGAGTGGGCTTAGTGGAGATCCTTGTGGAGAGCCTGTTGATAATTTTTTTGTGATACAGGTTCCTTGATCTTCATATATAATTTTCCTCTGAGTCAATATTGAATTTGTTATTCTCACTAAATTGGAGTAGCGTTTAAGTTGCTGCAGTTTCTCTACAATTATTTTACGTTGTATTGAATTAAAAGCGTTTTTAATATCCAAAGATATTATTACAGTTCCTAGCTTATCTAATGATGGCTGTTCGATTCTTTTCTTTAACACTAATAATGCATTCGTTGTTGATGTATTATGTTGGAACCCATACTGGTGCTTTGGAAATAATTGTCCGCTGCTTAGGAAATAATATAATCGATCTTTTATTAATTTCTCTAGAATTTTCCCTAATATTGAGTTAATTGCTATTGGGCGAAATTTTTCTATTCCTGTTTTATCTTTGGCTCCTGCCTTGGGGATTAAAATTATTCGGGATTGTTTCCAATGACTAGGTATATAGCCCACTTTTAGGCAGGCATAAATAGTTTAAAAAAGAACCCCTTATGAGCCCCAAAAAGCTCTTGGATAAAAGTGGTTTTTAAATGATCTGGCCCTACGGCCACGTCTTTCCTCAAATTCCTCACGACGTTTTCTATTTCTGCTTTTGTAAACAGCTTATCTGCAACTGATGTATTTTCGTTAGGTAATTCATCTGGCTGTTCTTCATTACTTTTATTTTCATACAAAGAATCTAAAATATACTCCACTGTTTCTTCCACAGTCGTTGTACCACTTCCATTTTTTTAGTTACACTCTCCAGAATCGGTGCCCCCTCGCAATTTTATAGGATAAGGTAACCGGATTTGATGATACTGTGCTACATACTTTTTCTCAACTTTTGTCTGGAGCTTCACTCAACATATTATTGTATATTGTGTGCTCTTTATAATACTGTGCTTTAAAAATTTGTCTTAATTCTCCTTGAGCTTTCTGATAGCGTGTTCTCATAGCTCTTACTTTTTTTCGTTCTAATTCCAAATCCGTATTCCACCAGGAATTTAATTTTTGTTTACTCTCCTTCGATTTACTGCGAAATTTTGTCTTCCATTTCTTTATCTTCTGGTAGAGTTGCTCTGTTACTGTTTCTATTTCGTCTGGTGTATTGAGGTCGTGAATCTCCTCAAACCATTGATCTTCCCTTAATTTCTTAATTATTTGCTGTCCTCCCTTCAAAGTTATACGGAATCTTGTAGGTTTTCCAACCTTACCTATTAAAGTTTGAATGTATCTATGATCACTGTCATTTGCATGTTTCAATACTTCCCACTGCTGCACACTTGTATTCAACACCTGATTAACCATGGTTAAATCTATCCAACCTTGTGCTCTTGAAGTTTTAAATGTGGGTGGAGAGTTTGAATCATTCATAATTATGAGGTTGTTTCTAATTGCCAATTCATATACCTCATCTCCCCTGTTAACAGACTCTTTGCTGCCCCACAAAACGTTTTTGCATTAAAATCGCCCATGACCAAAATGTTCTCTCTCTGGAACTGCGCGATTGCCATTTCTAATTTTAGCAGCAATGCTGATACGTCTTCGTTAGGGGGGCAATACACATTTACTACTACAATTTTCTTGTCTCCTTCTATGATTCTCGCTACTATTAATTTTTCTTCGATCTTTATGGGAAAAATTTGTATGTTTTCTTTATGCACTATTATTGCGGTCTTTGGATTTTTCTTAGTTGCCACTATTTTATGCTTGATAGGAAATGGGATTAACTTATCCTCGAGGCTGTATGGCTCTTGCACCACAGAAATATCATGCTGATATTCATGATTGTAATCCCTCAAGGACTGGTTTGCCTTGAAGGCTCGTGCCAGATTAACCTGTATGACTTCTATTACCTCGGAGTCTTGATTCGTCGTTGCTGAAATATGGTCTCTGTTTTTCCGCAAATCAGGGGTCGTTCCCGCCATGATGGATACGAGCCTTAGTACATCCCTTGGACGATCCTTCCCTTCTCCTCTTGCACTTTCTTCTAAAATGTCTCGCAGTACACAGAGAGGAGAGGGTGGTTGCATTCCTCCTTCAACACACCCTCATTCTGACACGCCATGCAAAGAGATTCACTCTGACACTCCTCTGCCGAGTGCCCCGTCCTTGAGCAGTTTACGCATCTCTCTGGCTGTCGGCAAAACTTCCCCATGTGATCCAGTGATGGGCACTTGGTGCACCTTGTCACAAATATGTTGTCATACAGGGCGCACCTCTCCCAGCCTACGTTGACGTGACTTTTGTCCTTCAAGGCCTGGTAGGCTTGCTTGTTGACAGTTAACATTACGGTTTTCCCGTAGCGTCCTTTATATTTCGCTTTGACCTCAATGTCTTCTTTATACTGGAGGTTATTCTGCCAAAAAATCCTTGTTATGAGTTCCTCGCCCTCCATCTCCTGATCCACGCCCACGACTTTCATTTCCATTCTTCGTCCTTTCGGATGGTGGATCTGCAAATCTAGCAGACCACTGTCGCTCTGAATCTTCTTTGCTACTTTTTCCAAGGAGGGGGCGTCTGTGGACACAATCACTATCCCCTCCTTACCAGACCTCATGGTTGTGTCCTTGATGTCCATTTCTATGGGGTCCATGATCTTCTTTAGGTCCTCAAGGATCTTCTCTTTCCTTCTTTCCTTTGAGGTTGCTATGATTGCTCTCGTCTCTTGTTCTTGTCGTTGTTCAGAGATGGTCTTTGTGACTTCTGCATACGTTGGGGACAGGATTGGAGCCCTGCACTCTGCGAGTCTGCCTTTCAGGAACTCATTCTCATGTGTGGCTTCCATGGTCAAAGCCTTCAGGTTACAGACTTCATTGATAATTTTATCAATGACTGCGCCTACTTTACCGTCGCCTGCTGTCATTTGTGAAACCTTCATAGGTTGATGAATATGTTCTTGTCAATCTTTGCAAGTTTCGACAGCCTAGGCTCGGACTCCTCCTTGTCGCTTCTTCATTCATGTTCTGGCACTTTGGCTCCCTCTTGGTTGCTTGACGGCTTGTTGTGTTTCTGATGATCCCTCCTCTCCACCTCTGAATCCATAGAGTCCATATCAGTGTCAGAATCCTGCCGGATTTGCTGTGATTCCTTGGAACTTGCCTTCTTATTGCTCTTGCTCTGTGTCCTCTTCACAGAGTCTTTGGCGTCCCTTTTTTTCAGTGTTTGTTCACGATCGGACATTTTGTCAGATCCCTTCAGCTGTCGTCGCTGTTCCTCCTTGCCCTCCACTTGATCTTCTTGGTCGATGCCACCTCTGGATCGCCCAGAAACGATTATCACTACTTTCCGCCAAACTTGTCAGGTAATCTTGATTGTCTGGTGACCTTGTTGCTTAGCGCAAGTGTTTAGAGTTTGCTCTACTTTTTCCTAATTTTTCCCAGTCCAAAAACAAATTATTTCGGCTTTCCGCCAAATTTAGCGGATTTCAGAATATTTGCCTGAAACCTGGCAACATTGTACAGCTCCAAGTTCGAGGCACCCTGTGTGCGTAGACCGGTTGGTGGCCCGAAAATCAACAATTATTTTTCGCAATTCTCCGTGACACCGCTTGATAGCCCTTGCTCTGGCATTCACGAAAAGTGCCTATACTTCCTTGTAGCTCCAACGGTTGCCGAGTTAGGCTAGTTTTTGCTCGACCGTCCGCCCTACCCAGGGTCTCGCCCTCTCGAAGGGCCAGGTGTGTTGAAATCACGATCGTTGATATTTTTCTTAATTTTGCGAGTTTGGAGCTGAGATTACTCTCAAAATGATCTATGCACCTTCAGGATTATGAAAAAATATATTTTGATATGGTTCGAAGGGACAGCAATCGAGTTACGAGCGTTCGTTTCCCGTAGACGGGGGCAAAAGACCTAGGCTGGCCGCCGCCTGTTTACAAAGTACGTTTCATCGTTTCTCTTCGAAATTTTGGTCTAGAGCCTTCACATATAGTGCAAAATGATCGGGAGACAAGCGCGACCACTCGAAAAGCAATTTTAGCCAGTTGTCTAGCCGCGAAAAATCAAAAAGACGCTCTTTCGACCTCGTGCCTGAGCCACGCTTACCGGCCACGTGCTAGTTTTACAAAAAACCTTATATTTCGAGAAATATTGGTGCTAGCGAGCTCAAATTTTGAACAGGGGTGGACGAGAAGCTCCCGAAGAAGGGGTGCAAAATCTTTTTGACTCACAGGAAGAAGTTCTAGTTGAAAACAACAAAAAATGACGCAGCACGGTCCAGGCACGTCCGATCGCCGTGGGGACGCCGATGATGATAGTAGATAGGGACAGAGTAGATTGAGGCCCTAGATTGGGACTCTCCCGCACCACTAATGTATCGCGGGTGAGCAGATAGGGACAAAAAGTATGGTGGGGCAGCCAGAAAAAGAATGTAAACCAATATGCCCCTGCCTGTGCCACTAAGTATAACAGGCTTAACCCAATGTAAGATAAATGATTAGGGATTGCTCCAATTAAGAATTTTGCATTGCAGAAAGAGACAAAAAAAAAGAGAAAAAAGGGGGATTCCACCATCCAGCTCCACTGCCGCCACGGGAACGAGGCAGGGAACCAGCGGATTTATTTCATTTTATGACATGAGGAGTAGTGAGTGAGAGAGTAGATGATTATATCAGTAGATGAGATGTGGTGGATTAGGGGTTTACATATTTTCTTCCTGGTCTGATTTAACAGGTGAGGTTGAATATAATTGAAGGTCTGATGTGGTAATCTTCTGATCTTGATATTCCTGGCTTTTGGTCGGTAATGTCCGGGGGTAGATGAGGTCGAGGATTCAAGGTCCAGTGGGGTTCTGAAATGCTGGTAAAAAAAATTTTTTAGTGGCCCCTCCCCCCAGTGTTAGTGTGTTGGTGAGTCGTTATATTATTAATTTTTTCTGGTTTCCTTTAACTATTAGTTCGGTCCCTCACCCTCCTGGCTCCGGTCCCTTACAGGTATATAAAGTTCGAAGAGCGAGAGAAAGAGAGAGAGAGGAAGAAGAAAAGAAGAAGGGGATAAATAAATAAAATAATATTGCTAATATTGGTAATAAATGAATTGTAAAGGGATATATATGTATTGTAAAGGGATATATACAGATATATATATACAGTTAAATACACATGTACACATACATATATACATGCGCGGGCGCGTACTTGCGCAATATGCACGTGTAAATAAGTGCCCACGAGCCAGGACACAGATACAAACGGACTATGAATAAAGAGTGAAGAAAGGTGAGAATGAGGTGTTTATGACAGTTAGTTTCTTGTCGTAATGGATTCCAGCGTATTTGCTTTGTTGGGACTTTTCATACAGCCCTCAGGGTTCATGGTTGGGGCAGGGATGTGTTAGGTTGATGGGTAAGGGTGGGAATGATGTGAAAATGAATGACGGGAAAATAAGAGATGGGAAATTGGTAGTGTGGCTTAAAATGTGTGAAGAGGGACGACAAGGAGTGAGAGTTCTATGCATGTTAGTTTTGAGAGTGGTTAGTTTGTTAGATTGAGTTTTTTTTCCCTCTTCGTC
The DNA here is from genome assembly GCF_052857255.1 of Amblyomma americanum. Taxonomy (NCBI): domain Eukaryota; kingdom Metazoa; phylum Arthropoda; class Arachnida; order Ixodida; family Ixodidae; genus Amblyomma; species Amblyomma americanum. Next base: position 127,165,470 of record NC_135507.1, read on the forward strand.
CCCCCCATGAAGTTTCCCTAACTCGAGGAGGGGGTGGAGGGATAGTAGGATGACGCCCCGAAACCGGCCCCTTGCCCAACGTGTTTGACCTTCTTGAGTTTTGATTTCCTTGAAGTTCTTGAAGCCCGGGCTGGTTTTTTAGGCCCATAACCCGGGGGTCGCTATGTTGTGCGACTATACCACCCTCGACTTATCGGTAGTTGGTCGTGCGAGCTCGCATGTCTGCTGCCATGTGGTGGGGTAGTCTAGGAACGAGAGGCCTTGACCATTGCCCTGGTAGGACTGTGGGGAAGTCTGACTGTCCAATGGCAGCAGTGTTTTGCGCAGCAGGTTGTGTTGGTAGTCGTGTTGCCGTCCTGCCACTTGCGTGCCCTTAACGGACCGCTTGCGAGAGCGCAGCACTGATTAGTACAACACACAGTGATGTTTCAGTGCCACTTGCGGTGCCCATTACGGGTAACCCGCTCTGGTGGTCTAAAAGGGGCAACAAGGCCCGGGCACATTGTGCTCAATGACTTGGGTGATGTTCACTCCTGGCGTTGGAGTCGTTGGAATTGGGGCCGGCCCCACCGACAGCAGGAGGGGAGAACATTCTCCCTGTATTCCCTCCCCACCCCCACCCCCAAAATTTTCTTATTTATTTGTTTATTTATTTTTAGTCAAAAGGAAAAGATCTAAAAGGTTAGGACAGGAAGGAGGTGGGGTAGGAGTTTTGACAGTAAGAATTAGTGGGGTTGTTCTAGTTAGTGAAGCCGCTGTGGTAGGGTGGTTAAGTGGTTGTCTGGTTCTTGATGAGGTAATGGGTTGTGGTGGGGGAATGGGAGAGATGGGGTGAACACCTGAGGGAAGGGAATTAAAGTTGGTCAATGGATATGTTTACTTTTTTCACGATTTCTTCAAGAATTTTGTATGTTTTAGGGTTCTTAATAATTTCGGGTTTATGGGCGATGGAATTGTTGGCGAATTCCTGTTCAATGGGACGTCTTTCGGATTCGGTGAGAGGGCAGTCTGTAAGGTAGTGATTGAAATTGGGTGCAGGGGAGTGGCATTTGCAATTGCTGTCTGTGACCTTGTGGAAGCGGTGTAGGTAGTGTGGGAAGCGTCCATGTTCTGTTATAGCCTGGCTGGTGTAGTAGTTCGTTGGAAAGTGGGGTGGAATATGTGCTGGGTTTTTGATCCATTGGTAGGTGGTGGTGCCGTGGCCGTGTGTATGCCAGTGTGCTGTCCATTGGTTATGTGCTGCTTTCCTTAGTTGTGTCTTGATAAATTGTTTTGTCATTGGAGTGTCCGTTATGTTGTTAATTTTGACTGCTTCCTTGGCAGCCTCGTCAGCCAGCTCGTTCCCCACAATGCCTGTGTGTGCTTTTACATAGTGTAAGTAGATGTTGTGATGTTGTGATGCTGCTCTGTATGTTGTTTTAATGTTGTTTATGGCGGGGTTAGTGTTTGTTGGGTTTCCCAGACCCTTTAGTGTGGAGAGGCTGTCCGTGAGTATAGAAATTGTTTTTTGTGGCGGTGGTGTTTCGGCTATGTACACGAGTGCTTTTTCGATGGCCAGGGCTTCTGCCTCGAAGTTTGAGGTGTAGTCGTGGAGCTTGATTTGTTTCGTTGTTATGATTTGTTTGGCGTTGTTAATGACTACAAATGCTGCGCCTGTGCCAGATATTGATTGTGAACCGTCGGTGTATATGTAAAGATCGGAGGTATTGGGTGGTTCAGCGGAGTGCTTGAGGGCTATGAGGTCGGTGGGGTGGAGGAGGCGGAGGTCCGTTTTGGTGGCTATGTTGTGTGGACCGAAAGTTTGGTTAGCAAATGTGAAGGGGGTGTTGTCGTGTAGGATGTTGAATAGGGCATTTTCTTTTTCATCGGTGATATGGATTGGAGGGATATTGGCCAGAATGGGGAGGGCTGTGTTGGGGGCGGTCCTAAAAGTTTTTGTTATTTTAAGGAGTGGGGTGCGTTGTATGGATGTTAGTTTCCTGAGTATATGAGATGTTGGTCTGTACCAGATGGGGGACGCGTATAGAATTATTCGTTCAGTGGCTCGGATGTAGATGTCTCGTAAGTGTTTTGGTGACATGCCCCATGAGTGTCCCGTAAATCGGCCTAGGTTTGTGGTAAGTGTTGTTATTTTTTGTTGTATGTCTTTGAGATGGGGAAGGAAGGACATTTTGGTGTCGAATGTTACTCCTAGAATTTTTAGTGTTGTGGTGTTATAGAGCGTTTGGTTTCCTAGCTTAATTTTGGGTGGCCTGGTTTGGTATTTATTGCCGATAGTAAGGAATTTGCATTTGTGTGAACTGAATTGAATTTGTTTGTTGTGGGCCCAGTGAAGGACGGCCCCTAAGGCTGTTGCAGCGCGTTGTTCGAGTGATGATCTCGTTGTGCCGTGTACTGTAATTGTTATGTCATCTGCAAATGCTTGTATTGATGTGTTGTCTGGGAGTGGTGTGTTGAGGAGGTCTGTGATTGTTATATTCCAGAGTAGCGGACTGAGTGGGGAACCTTGCGGTGATCCTTGGGTGAGTGATTGAAAGATCTTGGTTTGGCCACTGTTGTAGGAGATAGTCCGGTCTGTGAGTATATGTCTGACCAGAGTCGTGAGGTTGTGTGGGCATTGTTTTTGTTGGAGGAAGTTGGTAATGTGAGTTTTTTGTATTAGGTTGAAGGCGTTTTTAATGTCGAGTGAAATGAGTACAGAGGTGTTGTTTTGTGAAGTGTTTTGGTTGATTGTGGTTTTAAGAGAGTGGAGTGCCATGGTAGTCGAGACGTTGTGTGTGAAGCCATATTGGTTCTTTGGGAAGAGGTTGTGTGTGTGTAACGAAAGTGGTAGATGCGATCTTTAAGGAGGTTTTCTAGAATTTTGCCGAATATTGAATTTAGTGCGATGGGTCTAAATTGGCCCGGTTGTGGTCTTGCATGTTCGAATTCTTTTTTGGGTATTAGAATTATTTTCGAATCTTTCCACTGTGTTGGGAAGTGTCCTAGTTTGAGTGCGGCGTTGAAAATGTTTGCGAAGAATTTCTTGTGTTGTTTGTATAGTGCTTGGATGATTGGCGTTGTAAGATTGTCCGGGACTGGGGCGATATGTGTTTTGAGTGATTGTACGGCGATGTCGATTTCGAGTTCTGTGAAAGGTGTGTCTTCGACTGTGTTTTCGGGTACTACGTTGAGGTTCTCGTCCATTGCGATGGTAGTATTTGTGGGGGTGGGACCAAAGAGTGCGTTGAGAATTAATTCGATCGATTCCTCGAGGGACGATGTGAATGTGCCGTCGGATTTTTCAAGGGATGGAATTGTAATTGATTTTTTTTATTTTGTTGGTCGCGATCTTGTAAGGGAGGGTGAAGGGGTTTTTTGAGATGCGGGAGCAATATTCGCGCCAAGAGGTGTTGCGTGTGGTGGAGATGTTTTGTTGAAATTGTTTTAGTGCTTGGGTGTATGTTGATTTGTATTGGTCTCATAAGAGGTCGTGCGCTTTTTGGTATCTTCTTCTGTGTGCCCTAACCGTTTTCCGCTCTATCTCGAGTTCAGTGTTCCACCATGGATTTGGTGTGTTTTTGTTGTGAACGTGTTTTGCGTATTTAGCTGTGAGTTTGTTGACTTTGGAATAGAAGTGTGTTATGACATGTTCGAGTCGCGTGATGGTGTGTATTGGTGTTGTTGCGGTTTCGTGCATCCATCTGTCTCCCGCGAGGTCGGTAAGTAGTTTTTGTGCTCTGTTCTGTGTTAGGCGTTTGCTCTGCTGGTATCTGCCCTGGAATATTTGTGTTTGTATGTACTTGTGGTCGCTGTGGTTCTCGTAGTCCAGGACTTCCCAATCGTGTACATGTGGGAGCAATTATGGTGTTAACGTAGTGATGTCGATCCAGCTTCTGCCATTTGTTGTTTCAAATGTGGGTGGTGAGTTCGGGTTGTTCAGTATGGCTAAATTGTTGGTGTTAATGAATTCTGTGAGTGTGGTGCCTCTGTCGTCTTCTACGGTGCCCCCGATATTGGATTTTTAGCATTAAAATCGCCCGCTATGAGTGCGGGTTCTTGATTGTTAGTGATGATGTTTTCAATGATTGAAAGTTCAATGTTGAAATTGTCCTTTGGTGGAGCATAACAGTTGATCAGTAATATTTTATGTTTATGCCATGTGATGCGTGCTGCGATTAGAGTGGGTGTGATTTTGATTGGGAAGACCTGAACTTCGGTGTTATGTATGATGATGGCTGTTTTCGGATTTTGGTCTGAGGCTAATATTCTGTCTTTAAGGGTAAATGATGTAATTTTTTTGTTCTGATGATATGGTTCCTGTATGAGGGAGATGTCGTGAAAATGGTGCTTCTGGTAAACGTGAAGTAATTCGTTAGCTTTTGCTGCATGCGCTAAATTTGCCTGGATAACTTTTAGCGAGGTTGGTTGGGATTTGGATGTGTGCTGATGAGTTTTGTGTGTCTGTTGAGTGTTTTGTGTTGGAGTGTTGTAGGGTGTCATGTTTGGTGTGTTTGTTGTTTGGGGCTGTATCGCTGGTATCCCTCAGTGCCAGGCGGACTCTACGTAGGCGTTCCGCTCCTGCAGGACAGTGCAGCTGCGGCTGCCCAGGGGGTGTTCGATATCGCTTTTGTTAGCCCATTTGCATGGGTGGCACGTTGGGACGGGTGCTCGGCATTCTTCATGGTGATGCGGCTCAGCGCATTTAGAGCACCTACGCACCTCACTCCGGCAGTGTTTGGCCACGTGGCCGTATGTAGCGCAGTTGTGGCATATGGGTGTGTTAAAATGTAGGTAGATGGGGTAGTGATGCCATTTAATGCGGAGTGTTGGCTTCTCTTTGAGTGTCCTGTATGTGGTGATTGATGTGGTGAGGATGACAACCCGTGTGCCTTAGGGGTTGGTATAGTCTGCCGTGAGGGTGAGGTCTTCGGTGTTGGTGGCAATGTTTGGGTTGTCTTGTATTAGTAGTGGTATGATGGTGTCCTTGTCTAGGTCGTGTGGTAGGCCGGCCAGTTTGAAGGTTGGAGATCTCTGTGTTGGGGTGTGGGTGGTCAGCTCGTGAGCCTTGGGGTTATGTTCGATGGCGGTTTTGAGCTTTGTGATGACCTGTGTGTTGGATGAAGTGACAATGACCTTGTCCTTTGTCACCTTCATTTCCACATCAGTGAGGTTGAATTCCCCCGGATCGTAGGATTGTCGAATAAAATTTGCTACTGCATTAGGGTTATTGCCTGATTTGGCTTGTATTATGATCGCTTTCTTTTGAGTAGTGGGGGCCTGTACCATGTTTGGCGGTGCATGAGTGTCTGTTGTGGCTAGTGGTGTGGTTATTTTGTTGTTGTAAGCATTGATGCTGTTGAGTGCTCCCAGAAGTTCTGAATTTTTTAATGCCGCAGCAAGTAGTGCCTTCTTGATGTTTTGGAATGCCTGCAGCAGTTATTTGTCCTTTTTTTAATGCCCTGGTGCTGGCTAGAGAGCAGGGCCTCCATGAATGCTGTCTCGTTTTCTGCTATGTATTCTGTAAGCATGTCGTTGTCGGTTGGCAGTGTAAAACTGTCGGGTGTTGGGGCGCGTTGTTCAGTGGGAGGTGGAGAGGCCGGGCTTGTGGCCACTGAAGGGGCATTGTTTTCCTCGTCTTCGCCGCCCGAGTCGTCATAGGGACAGTGGGAATCTCGTTAATCCATTCATGCGCGTCAATAATTAGATGACGAGGCATTTGGCTATTTTTTTTTGCGGTCCTCCCCACCTCCCGCCACTGCCATCTCGAAGTCCCTAAGGCCTGTCTGGCCTTATCGTCGTACGATCGTGGTGGGGACTTCGGATAGACAGTTGCGCCGCGTTAGCCGAATCAGTTCAAGCAATTTAGCGTAGGAAGTGGCGGATTAGCGGATTCCCACTGTATTGTAAGCGCAGTGGTACTCGTGTTAGCAGTAGCGCGGGACTGCAGCCGGAAGGAGAGTCATCAGCGTACTATAGTACACGTCATCCGCTGGTGTACGCGGAAGCACCTGATACTCCCCTCCAAACAGCGGACGGTTAGTATTTTTATATCTTGATTGGAACACCCCAGCATCTTTAAAGATTTTACTGATTCTTCGGCCCAAATCCCCCTATAGCTTAAGGTCAAAGAGGTCACTATCGGTGTGCAATTATATTCTTTAGCTATCTGGTTGACTATTTCGTGCATCATGTATTTTGCTACTTTACTTTGATGAGCTTGGGATAATGAAATCCCGCCACCAACCACCTGGACGTCTAGCACCATGACCTGTTCATCCCTTATGATGACGAGGTCCGGTTTCCGGTCCCCTAATGATGTGGCATAGATGGGCTCTTCAAGTACTTGGTAGCCGCGCTTGCGGAGGCCACCAGCCAGATATGTTGCCAAAGCGTTGTGTCGATGAATACGGGCCCAGTAAGTTCGGGGGCATTTTTGTAGAATATGGGTTAGAGTTTCAGATGTTTTGCACCCCGCTCTGCATTCTTTTGGGACCCCCTGTCCTATCTTCGTGCGGGTCAGGTTCGGCATAGCGTTGTATCGCACCTTCACCGCATCGATGAAGGTGTGACCACGAAGGAGCCTGGTGCCCTCAGAAATCCACGCCGAGGAGCTTGGGGCAGAGGAGGCTCCCTGCAGAGGGGATCCATCATTACTATTGTAAAGGGAGGAGGTCCAATAACTATTGTGGGCTTTTAGTGAGTCAATCAGTGTGCCGTTTTTGAGGCACAACTTGTCTGCTTGCTGCTTTGTTTTAGATATTCCAGCTGTGCAGCCTCGCGGCAGACATCACTGGTGGAATTAGCAAGGCGGGCAATACGCTTGCTGCGTTTATACGGGATTGAGGTTCTAAGACAAGGTATGCCGAACCCCCCTTGCCTCACAGGGGCATAGAATGCCCCCAGTGAAAAGTCGTGGGGAAGACGGAGCCATTGCCTGACGGCTGAGCGGAAAAGTTTATCGCATTTTACTAGAAGGTTGGCCGAGATGGGCCCCAAACCAGTTTATGGATGATACGGGGGATCAAGTAAAACTTCAAAGCAACCAGGCGTTGCTGGGGCTTCAGTGGAGCCTTGGTCAGTCTTAATAGGTAGTTTTTCAACTCCGGAACCATAGGGGCGGTCTCCATTCCAGTGGGTGTAAACATCAAGCCCAAGTATCGCCATGATGTTGAGGCCGAAGCTTGAGGGATCCTTTCGCCAGCGACGAAGAACTCTTGGCTCTCGGAAATCTTCGTGTTTTTGCTCTTAGCATCAGCGATCACAGACACGGCAAGGCATTTCTTTGGGTTGAGCCTCAGCGCCCTTTCCGCAAGGTATGTGTCCAGGCTGTATAGCTGCGTCTGGAGACCGCGAGGAGATGTCGCGAACAAGACCAGGTCATCAGCAAAAGCCATAGCGCTGATCTTAAACTCCCAACTCCTGAAGGCGACGCCCTCTTGAAGGTTCCGAAGCCAATGGTCTAGTATCAGGTTGAGTAATAGGGGAGACAAAGGGTCACCCTGTCTCACACCACGGGAAGGATGAACTGTATGTGTCATGCCGCTGTAGGTGAGAACCGTTGTCGCTGACCTGTAGAAGCTCTCGATGTATGCGACGAAGTCTTCGGCCATTCCTTTACGTCGGAGGCCTTCCAGGATGGCATCAATGGTGACGCTGTCAAAGGCCTTCGCCACATCGAGAGTGGCCATATGCAGGTGCCGGTACCATCGTCTCGCCTCGTAGAGAACTCCGGCCAGCGAAAAGACGTTCTCAGCACAGCCGTCCACAGGTAGGAAGGCTCGCTGTCGGAAGTCAAAATCAATTGTTCCCAAGAGACGATAGGCCAGAACCTTATGGAATAGTCGGACTAACACCGAAGAGATGGTAATTGGTCGAAAGTCCTAAGGGTCGGATGCTCCAGCCTTCTTGGGTACGAAAATCGTGCGGGCTCCGGATAGGCACACAGGCAGCCTCCCACGGAGCATGAAGAGGGTGAGAAGGACCTTCACTACAGATGTTGGCACGGCCCGTAGGTCCCCAGGTCTGAAGCCGTCTGGCCCCGCCGCTGTGCTTAGAGGAGGTAAACACTTTTTTATTTCTTTAGATGATATTGGGCGCAAAGGAGTCTTCTCAGGATCCGGAGTAAAGTTGTCTACACGCAAGGGCGGTAGCATACTTGGTCGTTCCATAATCTCTGCCCATGCCGCCAAAAAGGAAATGGGGTCTTCAACTTTGGTCTCCATTTCTCCGTCTAATATATTCCGTACACAAGCACTCTGATTCTTCCTAAAGAGTGCTTGCGTCTTCGCATACTCTCGTCTCCGTCTTTTGCGTTTCCCAACCGGTTGAGTCGTTTGCCGGTCAGCCATACTGGAAGAATTTCTTGGCTGATCCTTGTAGAAATTATTTCTGATGTAGTTGTTGCATATCAACATTAACATGATCTAGATAGAGCTTGGCGATAGTTCTAAGTTCCGAAGCATTAAAAGCCCGCGGGCACTGTTTAGTAATCAGTTTTCGAAGTTCATCGAGCAGTTCATCCCTTGCTGTCTTAGCAGGAATGGCCGAGAATTCACTTCTCCCATCAACGTCACAAAATTCATCTTCATCATTCCCCCCTCCCTCACCGGCTGCAGCCAACCCTCTTATTCCTTATTTCATCAACTGGTTTCCTATATGCCTCAGCCCTTCTATGGGATTTAATACCGTCAAATGTCCGTTCTTTAAATCGCTCATGAAGCAGTTGATTGATGTTTAGAACCGGTCCAGTGGATCTTAATTCCACCTCAGCCTTAGCGAGAAGGAAATTATCTTCCTTCGTCCATCTAGGTTTGACACGGGCAATAACAATATCAGCACTATAGTTGTCAAAGTGCGCCAGATTGCGGTGCGGACTTAATCCGACTTTTGTTTTGTATGTGTTGCCACAGTCAATACATGTATTGTGTGATTGATATGGTACACAAGAGTTCTTTTTACCCCGGGGTTCGGAATCAGAAGAGTGAGAAGTGGGTTGATCACGCGCTGCGACACTTCGAACCGGACAAGGCCGACCTTGTTGGATAGTTGCCAGATCAACGGAGCTCGACGAAGAGGACGATGGAGAATCACGATGGGAAGGCGGCCTGGACCTCGCCTTCCCCACGCCACCAGTCCGCAACGGCCTGGACCTCGCCGCGGGCTGCTTCATTGGAGTCGCACGTTTCCGAGCGCGACGAACCATGTGGGGAACGAAATCATCATCACCAACCCCCGAGCTCCCCGGTCTAGCATCGGAATACCCTCCCCCTCCCCCCAGCAACGTCTGCCGGGGCGGGAGCAGAAAAAGGGAGGGGAGGGCATCGGCCTCCCCCCCAAAGGTAGCAGCTCCGCCACCAAGAGGGCGCTTCGATCGAGCACCCGAGGCCCCCCCCCCCCCCGTGGGGACCCCAGATGTGACCACAGCACCTCGTTCAAGTTGGGCAGTAGCGCGCCGACTCACCGATGCCACAGGACTATTCAAGCCGCCGTCCCGGGCCTCGGTTCGCGCTTCCGCAACCAACGGGTGAGCGCAGAGGAACTCAGCAGGCTGCGGAGCACCAGGCCCACTAACCACAGATACCGGAGTATTACTGACACAGACGTTAGAGGCGGCCCCCGGTTCCATGGCAAGTAAACCTGGTGACGCAACAGGTTCCCCTGTTTCACCAACAGGATCCATCTCATCCACGAGCGTATCTGCAATGGCAGACAAACCCCCAATGGGGGGGTGGTATCGTCGTTTGTTGGGATATTCCCCTCAACCACAACAGGGCAGGGCACAGACACCTGCACCATAGATGCCTTCTCATCCTTTTGATAGACATGATGGAACTTGGCTCATGCATTTTGTACATCAGAGATGCCTTCTCATCCCCTTTGATAAAAGTGCTGGAACTTGGCTCATGCATTGTGTGCAGGGAGACAGGCTCATTTTGATCACCCCTGTCCCTTGCTAGCTGGGCAGAAATCATTGAGGTTGAAGTCTTGGCTATTTCAGGAGGCTGTGAAGCTGTTGCTGAAGTCACAGCGCTTTGGAATTTGAGGCCCTTATGCATTTTTCCATGATGCACTTTCAATCCAAAGTAAGTCTTAAACGATTTGCCACAGAGCTGACAAGCTCTGGGCGAGGTGGGATCTGGAGCCTCCATTCCACCAGAGTCCCCACGACTGGGCCCCGCGCCACGGGAAAGTGGGGTGGCCGCCTCTCGGCAGCCACTTCTGAGTTTTATGTATTTTCTGTAGCGCCACTTGCTTTAGGAACCTAAGGGTTGCTAGCCCCAAGGCTCCGTATTTGCCCTCTCAGGATGTATGGGACCTGTGCCAGAGTAGGGACTTAACACCCAGGTTCCCCTTCCTGTTCTTTAGCCCCAGTTTCCTGGGTTACCAGCTGGTACCTGGACTTGGGCCGATGGTCTCACCCAGAGGTCCGGAGGCGAACAGGGCATCAGGGCCGCTGGAATTGACCCTGGAGTGGAGATGTGATCCGCCACCAGCCATAGTCATTGTTACTCCCGCCGTTTATCTGCGCTTTTTTTAATTTCTTCACGTTGACATTCAGAGCACTGGGCAGAAATCACATTGCGTCAGCACCAATGCTGGCCCTCGCAATGCTTTGTTTTACTTAGACAGTCGGATTCCCCCGGTCCGTGCCAGTTCTGAGTTGGCTGTTTTCTGCCGGCCGAAGCAAGAACCTCGGGCACAAAGCCCCCGGAACAAGCACAGCTGTGGCTTTCCACAGGAAGGTCCCGACGCTGGCCCGGGCTCGGCCGCACCGCTTTTGACGGTGGCGAGCCTCGCCCAGTCCCGGTGCAGTGCCATTCCTGCTTCTGGACCCCAGCCCGACCGGCTCAGCCCTCAGAGCCAATCCTTCTCCCAAGGTTACGGATCCGTTTTGCCGACTTCCCTTAACTACATTGGTCTAGAGACTAGAGGCTGTTCACCTTGGAGACCTGCTGCGGATATGGGTACGGTCCGGCACGAAAATCACACTCCCTCACTCGGATTTTCAAGGGCCGACAGGAGCGCACCGGACAGCGCAAGAGCCGCACTGCTCTACGGAGCCACCGTCCCTATCTCGGGGTGAACCCATTCCGGGGACTCGATCTCCTTACAGAGAAAACTCTTCCCGGGGCTCCCATCGGCGTCTCCGAGCTGGTTTGCGTTGCCGCACTGGGCCCCGAAGGACCGATCTCCGTAGCCGGGTTCGGGACTGTTAACCCGATTCCCTTTCGGTTGCAGCGGGGCGTCTCCGATTCGACAGACAGAGCTGCACAAACGCGCCCGCTTCTGAAAGGATTTCTCCTTTCCCTAAGGACCGACTGACCCATGTTCAACTGCTGTTCACATGGAACCCTTCTCCACTTCAGTCCTCAAGGTTCTCACTTGAGTATTTGCTACTACCACCAAGATCTGCACCAGCGGCGGCTCCAGGCGGGCTCGCGCCCGACACCTTCAACGCCCACCGCTGCGGCCCTCCTACTCGTCGCGGCTTAGCACCCCCACTGTTCGTGCTACTCTGCCAGCGACGGCCGGGGATAGGCGCGACGCTAGAGCGCCATCCATTTTCGGGGCTAGTTGCTTCGGCAGGTAAGTTGTTACACACTCCTTAGCGGATTTCGACTTCCATGGCCACCGTCCTGCTGTCTTAAGCAACCAACACCCTTCATGGGTTCTCATGAGCGTCGGACTCGGGCGCCTTACCCCGGCGTTTGGTTCATCCCACAGCGCCAGTTCTGCTTACCAAAAGTGGCCCACTTGGCACTCTCATCGCAGCGGGAGGCCTCAACCCAGAAGGCCTCCCGTACACCCATTGAAAGTTTGAGAACAGGTTGATGACGTTTCGACCCCAATGCCTCTAATCATTCGCTTTACCAGGTGTGACTGCTCTCCCATCGAGCGCCAGCTATCCTGAGGGAAACTTCGGAGGGAACCAGCTACTAGATGGTTCGATTGGTCTTTCGCCCCTATACCCGGATCGGACGATCGATTTGCACGTCAGAATCGCTTCGGACCTCCACCAGTTTCCTCTGGCCTCGTCCTGCCCGGGCATAGTTCACCATCTTTCGGGTGCCAACGTGTGCGCTCTAGCTCCGCCCCGGCGACAAGTGAGCGCCTTGGACGGGCCGTTGCTGCGCCCGAACCCCTGTGCTGTCCGGGATCGCAACGCGGCCCGCGAAGGGCCTTCACGTTTCATTGCGCCATTGGGTTTCGAGAGACCCATTGACTCGCGCACATGTTAGACTCCTTGGTCCGTGTTTCAAGAAGGGTCGGGTGGGTTACCGACCTACTCGCCGCAAACCACGATAGCGCCTCCACGGGAGAACTCGCCGCTCGCCCGGCTCCTCGCCGCCAGCCCGCCGCCACGGGACCAACCCGGACCACAAGAGGCGACAAGCTTGCCCAGCGGGTCCTCCGCTCCGATTCCAGAGGGCGTCATCGTTCGGGCCTCCCGACAGCCGGGAGAAGCCCATGGGGCCTGGACGGGGTGACGAACTCTTCGTGCACGGCAAGGTATAACTCCCGCGAACCGTCCCCGAGGAGACGAGCAGGGCACCTCCAGAGCCGGACTCAAAGTCGTACTTTTCCCATTGACCCGCGTCCGTCGCAGCGTTCTACCGGCGGTGGAAAGTGCGCACCCCGGAGACCGCGTCCGCGCACTGGCAGCCGGAACAGCCCCCCGAGAGGAGCCGTTTACCCGACGCCGCCAGCTCGGCAGTCGTCCGGAGACTGAATCCCACCGCTTTCGAGCTTCGAGGGCCCACCCGTTTTACTCTAAGCGGTTTCACGTACTCTTGAACTCTCTCTTCAAAGTTCTTCTCAACTTTCCCTCACGGTACTTGTTGACTATCGGTCTCTCGGTCGTATTTAGCCTTAGATGGAGTTTACCACCCACTTAGGGCTGCACTCTCAAGCAACCCGACTCACGGGAGGCTTCGTGCCGGGCGCGCAATGGCGGAGACGGGCCTGGCACCCACTCTGGGACAAGTCCCTGTCAGGGGGACTTGCACCGTCGCAAACTCCCGGGAACGTTGCCTCCCATACACCACATTTCCCGACCGCCTGAAAGGACGGGGGATTCGGTGCTGGCCTAGGTCCCGTTTCGCTCGCAGCTACTCGGTTAATCCCTGTTGGTTTCTTTTCCTCCGCTTAGTGATATGCTTCAATTCAGCGGGTTGTCTCGCCTGATCTGAGGTCGACACAGATGTGCGCTCTCGCGTTCGATTCCGGCGCGGTCCAGCGCGCGCGCGCGTCCTTCCCCTATCGTCCGGCCGACGCCTTCCGCCCATTCCCCGCTCACAGTCAGCAGCGCCCTCGGCGACTGCGAGCGAGACTGGAAGGCGCCGCTGGCCGGCGCTCGGGACCGCGCGCATGCGGTTTGCGCGGATAACGCAGAGAGTTTCGAGCCCCCGAACGCCGCGGCCGAATTTTTTTCTGCCGCACCTCTCTTTCCCTCGAGAGAGCGACCTCGGCCTGGCGTAGGGGCATCGTCAAGTTTTGCGTCGCCCCCACCCCAACTGGAGTGGCCCAGTTTTTCTCGGGGCAGACATTGCGAAGCACTTAGACCGACGGCGGACTGCGCTCGCAACGAGATCGCGTCCGTTCGACCCTTACTCGACTTCGCGCCCGTTCGAGAAGGCGGTCCCTTTGCATCGGGTCCGGGGGGACCCCTTCGTCACCGCGCCACGGCGCGCCTCTGCGCCTCGCCCGAAACTGCCGCGCACGAAACGCTTCCGCGCGCGTGTCGCCTCCCCGCACCCCGCACGAGATCTCCCTTCTCGCGCGGGCGTGCCCGGACAGGGCGCTCCCGTCTCTGCGTTTCTCGCAGCAGTTCGGCTACACGTGCGCGGGCCAGCGGGCAACGCTTTGCCGCCCGTCCACACGGCCTCGTCTCCCGTCGGGACCGCGCTTTCCCTGCAGGTAATCCCTTCCTGCGGCGGTCGCCTTCGGAGGCCAGACGGTCTACGGCTAGCAGCCGCCGTCCCGCGTTACGTCGTCTGCGCAGGGCGACCCGACTCGGCCGCTTGGAGCGCGGCTGAAGGGTTCGACCCACTCTCCTCTTTCGCAAAGTCTTTCGAGGGATCTTCGGCGTTTCGTACAGAGCCGTCCTCTTTGCCGACACGGTCAAAAAGAGTCGCCGGCCGCGCCATCCCCGGGCGCCGGCGTCTCTCTTGATATATGATCCGACCCTCAGACAGACGAACCCAAGGGAAGACCCAAGGGCGCAATGTGCGTTCGAAGAATCAGTGCTCCGTGTGTCCTGCAATCCACACCAAGTCTCGCAGCTGGCTGCGTTCTTCATCGACCCGAGAACCGAGTGATCCACCGCTTAGAGTCGTGCATTTGGTTTGTTCAATTCCGTACAGTACAACCAGGGTTTTAGGCACCGGACTCCTCCCCTGGCCTGCCCGACTGCAGTTTCGTCCGACAATTCCACGTTCCAGCAGCCGTCCGTTCGGCATGCTTGCGCGGTGCCTCAAAGCCGAGGCGAGCAAGGTCTCTTCGAAGCTTGTGTGCGACAATGGCTTGCGCGTCGCTAGAGACGACGAGGCATTTGGCAACCCTAAGGCAGACATGCACGGAGCTCTCAAGTTCCGGTCTTCGCTGGTGCCGTTTTTTTTGCTGTTCACGGTTTGCTGTTCAGCCCGTTTTCTTTAAGCGGTCGCACGGGTCCGACGACCATCGGTTCACCAGGAAGCACACCGGTAGCTTCGTCATCAATTGGGCAATAACACAGAGCTTTTGCGCCGTTCCCCGAGCACGTTTGTTCTGCCGTTGTGTTCGCAGCGACGTCACCCCCGGACTCCCATGCAGCGGTAGCTCTGTGTGGACGGTTCTTTGCCGCCCACCGCTGCGCCCTCTTTGGGGAAGGGGTCATCTTTAGCTCAGAAATGCCCCTCGAGTCCGCCGCCCCAAGGTTGCGCCCTCGTGCTGCGCCCTATCCGACCATTTCGCCACATCATTGCTTCGCTTAAGAGACAGGCAACGCCTAGCCGTGGCTACGCAGCGCGTACTTGGACAGCCGCCAGACGGGCGTTCTTCAGACTACTCCCGCAACAGGAGTCCACCGGCCACAGTGCCATGGACGGCGTTTCGGTATCGCACCGGCAGACTACTCGAAGGCTGGGAAGGACGAAGCAGCAGGAGAACCCCGCTGCCGCAGGTGCGTTCAAAATGCGGGATTATAACCCCTCGTCCCTTTTTTCCCTGTGCCTCCTTTCGCCCCGCCGGCACGGCTTCAGACATCGCGCCCGCACTGCGAGACCTCTTGCGGCGGCCGTTCCTTATAAGTACTGGGCCGCACGCGTCCCGCCGCCCGCGCGTTGTTGCGAAGAGTTACTTTTCCGGAGCCGGCGAGCCGCGTTTCCTCTCGTACTCCGCAGCAGCCGCCGCTGTTCCCTTGGCGGCGGGCAAGCCTTTCCCTCGGCCAGCCTACCGACTCCGTCGCGACTCTCATGAGCCAGCGAGCCGCGTTTCCTCTCGTACTCCGCAGCAGCCGCCGCCGTTCCCTTGGCGGCGGGCCGGCGTTTCCCTCGGCCGGCCTACCGACTCGGTCGCAACTCTAACGAGAGCCAGCGAGCTGCGGTTCCTTTCGTACTTCGCAGCAGCCGCCGCCGTTCCCTTGGCAGCGGGCCGGCCTTTTCCCTCGGCCAGCCTACCGGCTACGTTCGAGTCTCTCCGACAACGAGTGTCGAAGAACGAAAGCCCACCAGATTGGTGCGTTACGCCGTTCGAACCCACGGAAGCAGTCCGTCCGACATTCCCTTGGTGACGGACCTCCGCTGGGCGTAACAATTTTTGCAGAGATGCGGCATCAGAATCTCGCAACTCCGCGGTTGAGGCCTTCCCCCGCTTATAAGCGGGGGCGGCGCCGGGTGTGACAAGCACAATCCGGTAATGAACCTTCCGCAGGTTCGCCTACGGAAACCTTGTTACGACTTTTACTTCCTCTAAATGATCAAGTTTGGTCATCTTTCCAATAAACCGGCGAAACCGAAAGGCCGCGCCGGACATCGGTCCGAAGACCTCACTAAATCATTCAATCGGTAGTAGCGATGGGCGGTGTGTACAAAGGGCAGGGACGTAATCAACGCGAGCTTATGACTCGCGTATGACTCGTTCAAGGGGAACAATTGCAAGCCCCTATCCCAATCACGAAGGAAGTTCCACGGGTTACCCAGTCTTTTCAGACAGAGATAAAGACACGCTGCTTCCTTCAGTGTAGCGCGCGTGCGGCCCCGGACATCGAAGGGCATCACAGACCTGTTATTGCTCTGTTTCGTGCGGCTAGGAGCCGCTTGTCCCTCTAAGAAGGTTGTTAGGTGCTGGGAACCCCGCACCCATTTAATAGGCTAGAGTCTCGTTCGTTATCGGAATTAACCAGACAAATCGCTCCACCAACTAAGAACGGCCATGCACCACCATCCACCGAACCAAGAAAGAGCTCTCAATCTGTCAATCCTCCCAGTGTCCGGGCCGGGTAAGTTTTCCCGTGTTGAGTCAAATTAAGCCGCAGGCTCTATTCCTGGTGGTGCCCTTCCGTCAATTCCTTTAAGTTTCAGCTTTGCAACCAAACTTCGCCCGGAACCCAACTACTTTGGTTTCCCGGAAGCTGCCCGCCGAGTCATTTGAGTAACTCAGGCGGATCGCTGGTTGGCATCGTTTATGGTCAGAACTAGGGCGGTATCTGATCGCCTTCGAACCTCTGACTTTCGTTCTTGATCAAAGAAAACATTGTTGGCAAATGCTTTCGCAGTAGTTCGTCTTGCGACGGTCGAAGAATTTCACCTCTAGCGCCGCAATACGAATGCCCCCGTCTGTCCCTTTTAATCATTACACCGTATTCCAAAAACCAACAGAACAGAAACGGGGTCTTTTTCTATTATTCCATGCAAGTTTATTCAGGCGACTCACCTGCGTTGAGCACTCTAATTTTTTCAAAGTAAAAGCGCAGGCCTCCTCGAGACGCACCAATGAAGGGCACCAAGAGAGGACCGGCATGATGTTCAGTCCGAGCCGCCGCATCGGGTAGATGCACTACTCGTCTGGAACTGAGATCCAACTACGAGCTTTTTAACCGCAGCAGCTTTAGTATACGCTATTGGAGCTGGAATTACCGCGGCTGCTGGCACCAGACTTGCCCTCCAATTGATCCTCGTTAAAGGATTTAGAGTGTACTCATTTCAATTACGGGGCCTCAAAAGAGTCCCGTATTGTTATTTTTCGTCACTACCTCCCTGTGCCGGGAGTGGGTAATCTGCGCGCCTGCTGCCTTCCTTGGATGTGGTAGCCGTTTCTCAGGCTCGCTCTCCGGAATCGAACCCTGATTCTCCGTTACCCGTAACAACCATGGTAGGCAAGTAACTTACCATCGAAAGTTGATAAGGCAGACACTTGAAAGAAACGTCGCCGGCTCATGGCCATGCGATCAGCACAAAGTTATCCAGAGTCACCACACAGTACGGGCAGAACCCGATGGGTCTTGGTCTAATAAAAGCGCCCGACAGCCAAAGGCCTTCAGGCTCAATGCATGTATTAGCTCTAGAATTGCCACAGTTGTCCGAGTAGAAAGAAACGATCTAAGGAACCATAACTGATTTAATGAGCCATTCGCGGTTTCGCCTTATTTCGGCATGTACTTAGACATGCATGGCTTAAACTTTGAGACAAGCATATGATTACTGGCAGGATCAACCAGGTAGATGCATAGGCAAACCCTTGTCGCTCCTCAAGGGAGCCCTGTCGCGGCCGATCGTGGCCCCGCTCACCCCTCGGCGCCCGACGCGCATCTTTTTCGCGGCAGCTCTCGCTGCCCGTGCATCGTTCGAGCTCGCTGCGGCATCCGACCCGAAGGCACGGTTATCACCGCGCGGCAAGAGAGCACGCGTCCTTAGGCAAAGCATTTGTAACGCGCCCACCAGTGCGCACGCGGCCGCTAGGGCCGCGGCGTTCAGGTACTGGACGGCGCTTGCTGCGCAGCCGAGACGGCCTAGCCGCCAGACGACGGGACACGCCCGCGTCTTCGGCGCAGTCGCACGGAATCGAGTCCGGGTAGCACGGAACACACCTCGTAACACGTGGGAACAGCGTCGTCCGACAACCAGCCCCTATCGCAGACGCGGATGAGGCTGCAGACGAATGCCGTGGGGCCCACGGGACGGGGACACGCTGGGCACGAGGCCGCATATCAAGACCCGTACGGCGCGCGCGCGCTCGGGTGCACGCCACCGACTGCGCCACAAGGACTCCCATATAGTAGCAGCGATAAGTACCCAGACCTCCGTGGGTTGGTAAGTGGCCGTACTCGTGCCGATCTCGCCGCTATTTTTGCGCAAATCGTGCGCGCCCATCGGGCGGCATCGCGGCGCGCGCGTTTCGCGGCGCCCCGCGCGAGCCGAACTCGTGGACTTTGCCGTGGCGCTTTCGGCCCCTCTGTCGGTACCGCGGTTCCGCCGCGGGACCTGGCCAAATCGCGGGCGCGGCAGCGCGGCCGGCATCGCGGCGCACCACACGATCCATACTCGTGGACTTTGCCGCCGCGCTAAACGCCGTACTCGAGGCGCTTTCGGGGCAAGCGTCGCACAAATCGTGCGCGAACTCGTGCAAATTCCATGGGCCGAGGTCGACAAATGCACAAATGCGCCTCCGGGGCGACGAGAGGCGCGTTTCGGACTTCGCCGACGAAGCGCGCACTCTACGCCTCCGCGTCTGCAGCGGCGGTATGACCCCCTTATATATGCAGCGATAAGTACCCAGATCTGCGCGGGTCAGCCGGGGCGGCGTCCCTTGAACTGCAATAACTCCGCCGGGCGACGCACTAGAGCGGAGCAAAAGGTATCAAATTCTTCGTCTTTCCATGGGCTACACGCTGTTGTAAAAATTGTACGGCCCCGCCTAACGGAACGAACGCGAAGTTTGTAAATGTCGTTGAACACTGCCCGAGCCAGACAGCCTAAACGCCCGTATCTTCGGATAGATATAAAGCACAGAGGCGAAGAGGGTGGCAAAAGCTTCGCGATTTCGCGCCAAGTAAGCCGATGCCAAATTCGCACGCCTCCTATGCCTGATACGGCCGCAAAAAATTCCCAAACGTTACCGGGGCGAGGAACCCTTTGTGCAGGGGCGAGCGCTTATCGCTTGTATCTTTCGATGGTGCAAGAAGAGAGAGACGAATGTGGCACCAAACGATTTGCCGCTCCGAGACCTATCCTGCGATGGAAAAGTCGTGCGCCTCCGATTTGCGGGAGAGCGGCAAAAACTTGAACTCTATCGCGTCCGCCCCAGGCGGAAAGTGAACACTATATATAGGAAGGAAGTAGCAGATACAATCAGAGGCACTCAATGTCAAAGAGGTGTAAATGGCCGATACAATCGATAAAACTGTAAGGGGTGAAGATAAAACAAGATAAACCTCAACAAATGACAAGCCATGGTGTAAAGAACCATAAAAACCCTAGGACACGTGAATAACACGTACAATGCCATGAATAACAAAAACCGAATACAATCAACAGGTGGAAGGCATCTGAAGGTGACAAGGATTTAAGCAGTGTGAACAAAATTTAACAACTGACATGCGCTTGATCGCCACCATCCCAAACTCCAATCGTGTAACTACTACTGTATGGATCCAATTGTGTTTGACTCTCATGGCATTATACCGATCATTAATAATTTAAAACAAACATCTTCTAGCGGAATCGATGGCATTAATAGCAAATTTCTTCGGAATACTGTTGAATATACCTCTATCATTTTGGAAAGCATATTCTCACAGTCGTACCATGATGGCGTACTACCCGAGGACTGGAAAACTGCTAAGGTCATACCTGTACATAAAGCCGGTGACAAACAGAACCCATCGAACTATCGACCCATCTCTCTCACATCAATACCCTGCAAAATAATGGAACATATAATTCTCACTCACCTTGTTAATTTTCTTGAAGATAATAGCTTCTTTTCTCTGACTCAGCATGGCTTTCGGAAAGGTTTCTCCTGTGAAACCCAATTACTTTCCTTTACTAATGATCTGCACTTCTACTTAGACTCCGCGTTTTCCACAGACTGCATATTTCTCGACTTCGCTAAGGCATTCGATAAAGTTAACCATTCATTACTTTTATATAAACTCAGCATTCTAAATATTGACCCTTCTGTTCTAAACTGGATTGCCGCGTTTCTTTTTTCTCGCCTTCAGTTTGTGCATGCTAATGACACTAATTCTTCTACCGTGCCAGTTGGTTCTGGGGTTCCTCAGGATCTGTCCTTGGCCCTTTACTGTTCCTGATTTATATTAATGATCTGCCTGCTACTGTTAACTCTAGGATTTGTTTGTTTGCCGACGACTGCGTGATTTACCGTAAAATAACTAACGATTCCGATATTCGCTCTCTCCAGGTCGATCTTAATAACATACTAGACTGGTGTCATAATTGGAAAATGGAACTAAATATTAAAAAATGCAAATCTATGAGAGTTTCACGTTCAAATACTACTTGTCCTCCTTATTTTCTTCACAGTCATCCCCTTGAAAGCGTAAGATCGTACCGGTATCTTGGCATACATATAACTAACACCCTGTCCTGGAAACTTCATATAGAACATATAGCATCTAAAGCAAACAAAACGCTTGGTTATCTTCGAAGAAATTTTACACTTGCTCCATCTTCATTAAAATCATTATTATACATGACCTACGTACGACCGCAAATGGAATACGCTTCATCTATATGGGACCCTGGACAGGTCTCACTGACACAGGTTCTGGAAACTGTCCAGAATCGTGCAACTAGATTCATTTTAGGCAATTACCATCGTACATCTAGCGTCACCCAAATGAAAAAGTCTTTAAACCTCCTGCCCATAGCTACCCGCCGTAAGCACTTCCGCATCTGCCTATTCCATAAGATTTTCTACTCCAATTTTCAACTTCGCTCTCGATGGATTCAACCAGCACCGTTCATTTCTCACCGTCGTGATCATCAACACAAGGTCACAGTGCCTCATTGTAACACAGTGACATGTGCGCAATCATATTTTCCGCTAACTTCTAAAGAATGGAATTCCCTACCCGCATCATTAACTAGCATCACTGATTCAACTCAATTTAGAAGAATACTTACCACTCTGATTACATAATGATCGCTTTTATATTTTATTGGAGTGTTGTGTTCTTCACGTATTAGTATTGTTCTTAAACTATTTTATTAATCTGTTCCGTGTTCATTTTGCTCACTTCTTTTTATCCTGCCTCCGTTGTTTTATAGTTTTGTATGAATTGTGCTTTGTTTATTTTTCTTGTTAACAACTGCCCTTCCCCTCTGAAATGTACTTTGTACCTTGAGGGTATCACAAATAAATAAATAAATAAATAAACCAGGCACATAACTCACACATTCATCCGTTTTCTTTTTTCTTTTCTTGAGAGGTACGCCACTTCTTTTTCTGATAAAACTACAGATGGCGCAGTGACGCAGGTGTATTTATTGGATTTTATGATGAAGGCTTCCCTAGTTATTTGATCCGAGTGGCTTCCTATGATTTTGCAGTTTTCAAATTCAGGATGACAAGCACTGCAAATGTCTGTACAAGGCTTTCTCGAGTTACTTTCAAGGTACCTCTCCTCAACCTACTGTGCATGAAACGAGCACATTTACCTCCAAAAATCTGGAATACCCATAGGATCATGTTTAGCACCCATACTCAGTGACATTTTTCTGGCGTCTACAGACAGGACCTTGGCTTCCATCCTTCGCAGCTCATCTGTTATAAGGACGTTTCGGTATGTCGGTGATTTTCTCGTGGTCATAAATACCCACAAGCAGGCGTTCCACTCAGACCTTCAGAATATTTTGCATACTTTCACTTCGACCATGTTCCCTCTAATCGTAACTCACCAGGTGCCAGTAGACAGCACTATCAGATTTCTTGACATCAAGCTGGAATTCCAGGGCCATCACATTAGTTGGAGCTATGAAACACGTAATAAGAAACCGGTGATTCATTATCATTCAGCGAAATTAGTGAAGAGAGCAATCGCGAGTCTTTGCATGTCTAACGCGCTCAAGAGATCATGTCCTCACAGCATGCTTTCCAGCTTTGACACACAACGCAAATAGGTTATTAGGGGCAGGCTATCCCAATCACCTGTTAATCTCCGTCGCCCAGAAGCTTCAAAAGCGGATGAAAGGAAAAGAAAGGATAAATGAAGGAGGTAGAGACAAAGAAAAAAAGAAACAAAAAGTCGCAGTGATCCCTTATCTCCACGCTCTGTCCCATAATCTGAAAAAGGTCATGAATAAAGCAAAGGTGAAGATGGTGTTTTCAGCTCCGGAAAAGCTTGCAAATATCTGCAACCGCGTTAACCCTCCTTCCAAGACAGCAAGAACATGCAGCAAAAAACATCGTAAACAATTCGTACCGTGTCAGAAGGAAGTAATTTATTCAATACCTTTAACTTGCGGAGACAAATATATTGGTCAGACGGGCACATGTAGTAATGACCGATTGCGGGAACATAATAAAGATGTGGAAAAGGGGGTAAAAGGACATATAGCAGCCCACATAGGAATTTGCAGTGCTTGTCATCCTGAATTTGAAAACTGCAAAATCATAGGAAACCACTCGGATCAAATAACTAGGGAAGTGATGGAAGCCTTCAACATAAAATCCAATAAATACACCTGCATCAGTGCGCCATCTGTAGCTTTATCAGAAAAAGAAGTGGCGTACCTCTCAAGAAAAGAAAAAAGAAAACGGATGAATGTGTGAGTTATGTGCCTGGTTATCCGTTTCAAGCGCATGTCTGTTGTTAAATTTTGTTCACACTGCTTAAATCCTTGTCACCTTCACATGCCTTCAACCTGTTGATTGTATTCGGTTTTTTGTTATTCATGGCACTGTACGTGTTATTTACGTGTCTTAGCGTTTTTATGGTTCTTTACACCATGGCTTGTCATCTGTTGAGTTTTACCTTGTTTTATCTTCACCCCTTACGGTTTTATCGATTTTATCGGCCATTTACACCTCTTTGACGTTGACTGCCTCTGATTGTATCTGCTACTTCCTTCCTATATATAGTGTTCACTTTCCGCTTAATAAAATCAGCTGTAAGTCAGCGCTCGTGTCGTCGGTTCTTCTCTTGGTCCCTGTCCTGTGTGCGCTGTTTTTTCTAGAATGACTACCTACCAACTCGCCCAGTCTTCCACATTGGTCTGTTCTGATATTTTTTGTTTTTTTTTCTACGCACGCATTCAGTTTCTATAGTTAATGTTTGATTTGGGTTCTCTTGCACTGTCCTTTTCTGTGTTTTTTTAGACGTGTTTTCTGAGTAATAAGAATGGAATGAACGTTTATACTTGAAAGTTGTGCTCTACAAACATTGTGGTCATTATAACTTGTATCTGTGTGTGTATATAAGTGCTCCTTGCTGTTGCGTTCGAGTGGTGCATAGGGCCCAGTGAGGCGGATTGATTTTCGCCGTTCGTCTGCCCTCTGCACCAAGGCACCGTGTTGTCGGACTTTCGTGAATAAATAAAGAAAATCTAAAAAAATACGCGTTGCCCTCTACACTACTCCAGCATCCGGAGACTTGGTGTGTTTCTCGCAAGCGAACTAATTGTGGTCAACAAATGTTAAGCTACAGGTTGCCGAAGTCACTATATGACATTGCTCGATGTGACATCGACGTGCTCACTTGTTTTTTTTTGTTTTTTTTTGAGAAACCTGCCTGAGATATTTTTGTGCGCCTCTATGTCTTTCTGTAATAAGCGGTGTACGGCGTTTTCTTTTTCTTTTACTGTTGCAATTGTATCTTTTTGGGTTTCTTGTTTTGGATTTGTTTTAACCCTGGTTCATTTATAAGCATTCACTTCTGCCCTGCTGCAGCCTCTGTAACGGCACTGTGGTCGGTCAAGCTGACCCTGAGAAGCTTTTTCCCCTTGTATCTTTCACAACAATTGTATCTCCTTGTGTGTGGAAATAAATTCAAACTCAAACTCGTCCGCCTGCTTCTTCACTAGTCGAAGATAGAGGCGTTCAGGCGGTCGCGCCTGGGGCGGACGCGATAGAGTTCAAGTTTTTGCCGCTCTCCCGCAAATCGGAGGCGCACGACTTTTCCATCGCAGGATAGGTCTCGGAGCGGCAAATCGTTTGGTGCCACATTCGCCTCGCTCTTCTTGCCCCATCGAAAGATACAAGCGATAAGCGCTCGCCCCTGCACAAAGTGTTCCTCGCCCCGGTAACGTTTGGGAATTTTTGGCGGCCGTATCAGGCCTCGGAGGAGTGCGAATTTGGCATCGGCTTACTTGGCGCGAAAGCACGAAGCTTTTGCCACCCTCTTCGCCTCTGTGCTTTATATCTATCCGAAGATACGGGCGTTTAGGCTGTCTGGCTCGGGCAGTGTTCAACGACATTTACAAACTTCGCGCTCGTTCCGTTAGGCGGGGCCGTACAATTTTTAAAACAGCGTGTAGCCCTTGGAAAGACGAAGAATTTGATACCTTTTGCTCCGCTCTAGTGCGTCGCCCGGCGGAGTTATAGCAGTTCAAGAGAGGCCGCCCCGGCTGACCCGCGCAGATCTGGGTACTTATCGCTGCATATATAAGGGGGTCATACCGCCGCTGCAGACGCGGAGGCGTAGAGTGCGCGCTTCGTCGGCGAAGTCCGAAACGCGCCTCTCGACGCCCCGGAGGCGCATTTGTGCATTTGGCGACCTCGGCCCATGGAATTTGCATGAGTTCGCGCACGATTTGTGCGACGCTTGCCCCGAAAGCGCCTCGAGTACGGCGTTTAGCGCGGCGGCAAAGTCCACGAGTATGCATCGTGTGGTGCGCCGCGATGCCGGCCGCGCTGCCGCGCCCACGATTTGGCCAGGTCCCGCGGCGGAACCGCGGTACCGACAGAGGGGCCGATAGCGCCACGGCAAAGTCCACGAGTTCGGCTCGCGCAGGGCGCCGCGAAACGCGCGCGCCGCGATGCCGCCGATGGGTGCCGCACGATTTGCGCGGCTCTTGCGGCGAAGGCGCCTCGAGCACGGCGCCAAGCGCCACGGCAAAGTCCACGAGTTCGGCTCGCGCGGGGCGCCGCGAAACGCGCGCGCCGCGATGCCGCCAAATGGGCGCGCACGATTTGAGCAAAAATAGCGGCGAGATCGGCACGAGTACGGTCACTTACCAACCCACGGAGGCCTGGGTACTTATCGCTGCTACTATATGGGGGTCCTTGTGGCGCAGTCGGTGGCGTGCACCCGAGCGCGCGCGCGCCGGACGGGTCTTGATATGCGGCCTCGTGCCCAGCGTGTCCCCGTCCCGTGGGCCCCACGGCATTCGTCTGCAGCCTCATCCGCGTCTGCGATAGGGGCTGGTTGTCGGACGACGCTGTTCCCACGTGTTACGAAGTGTGTTCCGTGCTACCCGGACTCGATTCCTTGCGACTGCGCCGAAGACGCGGGCGTGTCCCGTCGTCTGGCGGCTAGGCCGTCTCGGCTGCGCAGCAAGCGCCGTCCAGTGCCTGAACGCCGCGCCCCTAGCGGCCGCGTGCGCACTGGTGGGCGCGTTACAAATGCTTTGCCTAAGGACGCGTGCTCTCTTGCCGCGCGGTGATAACCGGGCCTTCGGGTCGGATGCCGCAGCGAGCTCGAACGATGCACGGGCAGCGAGAGCTGCCGCGAAAAAGATGCGCGTCGGGCGCCGAGGGGTGAGCGGGGCCACAATCGGCCGCGACAGGGCTCCCTTGAGGAGCGACAAGGGTTTGCCTATGCATCTACCTGGTTGATCCTGCCAGTAATCATATGCTTGTCTCAAAGTTTAAGCCATGCATGTCTAAGTACATGCCGAAATAAGGCGAAACCGCGAATGGCTCATTAAATCAGTTATGGTTCCTTAGATCGTTTCTTTCTACTCGGACAACTGTGGCAATTCTAGAGCTAATACATGCATTGAGCCTGAAGGCCTTTGGCTGTCGGGCGCTTTTATTAGACCAAGACCCATCGGGTTCTGCCCGTACTGTGTGGTGACTCTGGATAACTTTGTGCTGATCGCATGGCCATGAGCCGGCGACGTTTCTTTCAAGTGTCTGCCTTATCAACTTTCGATGGTAAGTTACTTGCCTACCATGGTTGTTACGGGTAACGGAGAATCAGGGTTCGATTCCGGAGAGCGAGCCTGAGAAACGGCTACCACATCCAAGGAAGGCAGCAGGCGCGCAGATTACCCACTCCCGGCACAGGGAGGTAGTGACGAAAAATAACAATACGGGACTCTTTTGAGGCCCCGTAATTGAAATGAGTACACTCTAAATCCTTTAACGAGGATCAATTGGAGGGCAAGTCTGGTGCCAGCAGCCGCGGTAATTCCAGCTCCAATAGCGTATACTAAAGCTGCTGCGGTTAAAAAGCTCGTAGTTGGATCTCAGTTCCAGACGAGTAGTGCATCTACCCGATGCGGCGGCTCGGACTGAACATCATGCCGGTCCTCTCTTGGTGCCCTTCATTGGTGCATCTCGAGGAGGCCTGCGCTTTTACTTTGAAAAAATTAGAGTGCTACGCAGGTGAGTCGCCTGAATAAACTTGCATGGAATAATAGAACAAGACCCCGTTTCTGTTCTGTTGGTTTTTGGAATACGGGGTAATGATTAAAAGGGACAGACGGGGGCATTCGTATTGCGGCGCTAGAGGTGAAATTCTTGGCCCGTCGCAAGACGAACTACTGTGAAAGCATTTGCCAACGATGTTTTCTTTGATCAAGAACGAAAGTCAGAGGTTCGAAGGCGATCAGATACCGCCCTAGTTCTGACCATAAACGATGCCAACCAGCGATCCGCCTGAGTTACTCAAATGACTCGGCGGGCAGCTTCCGGGAAACCAAAGTAGTTGGGTTCCGGGCGAAGTTTGGTTGCAAAGCTGAAACTTAAAGGAATTGACGGAAGGGCACCACCAGGAGTGGAGCCTGCGGCTTAATTTGACTCAACACGGGAAAACTTACCCGGCCCGGACACTGGGAGGATTGACAGATTGAGAGCTCTTTCTTGATTCGGTGGATGGTGGTGCATGGCCGTTCTTAGTTGGTGGAGCGATTTGTCTGGTTAATTCCGATAACGAACGAGACTCTAGCCTATTAAATAGGTGCGGGGTTCCCAGCACCTAACAACCTTCTTAGAGGGACAAGCGGCTCCTAGCCGCACGAAACAGAGCAATAACAGGTCTGTGATGCCCTTCGATGTCCGGGGCCGCACGCGCGCTACACTGAAGCAAGCAGCGTGTCTTTATCCCTGTCTGAAAAGACTGGGTAACCCGTGGAACTTCCTTCGTGATTGGGATAGGGGCTTGCAATTGTTCCCCTTGAACGAGGAATTCCCAGTAAGCGCGAGTCATAAGCTCGCGTTGATTACGTCCCTGCCCTTTGTACACACCGCCCGTCGCTACTACCGATTGAATGATTTAGTGAGGTCTTCGGACCGATGTCCGGCGCGGCCTTTCGGTTTCGCCGGTTTTTTGGAAAGATGACCAAACTTGATCATTTAGAGGAAGTAAAAGTCGTAACAAGGTTTCCGTAGGCGAACCTGCGGAAGGTTCATTACCGGATTGTGCGTGTCACACCCGGCGCCGCCCCCGCTTATAAGCGGGGGAAGGCCTCAACCGCGGAGTTGCGAGATTCTGATGCCAGATCTCTGCAAAAATTGTTACGCCCAGCGGAGGTCCGTCACCAAGGGAATGTCGGACGGACTGCTTCCGTGGGTTCGAACGGCGTAACGCACCAATCTGGTGGGCTTTCGTTCTTCGACACTCGTTGTCGGAGAGACTCGAACGTAGCCGGTAGGCTGGCCGAGGGAAAAGGCCGGCCCGCTGCCAAGGGAACGGCGGCGGCTGCTGCGAAGTACGAAAGGAACCGCAGCTCGCTGGCTCTCGTTAGAGTTGCGACCGAGTCGGTAGGCCGTCCGAGGGAAAGGCCGGCCCGCCGCCAAGGGAACGGCGGCGGCTGCTGCGGAGTACGAGAGGAAACGCGGCTCGCTGGCTCATGAGAGTCGCGACGGAGTCGGTAGGCTGGCCGAGGGAAAGGCTTGCCCGCCGCCAAGGGAACAGCGGCGGCTGCTGCGGAGTACGAGAGGAAACGCGGCTCGCCGGCTCCGGAAAAGTAACTCTTCGCAAAAACGCGCGGGCGGCGGGACGCGTGCGGCCCAGTACTTATAAGGAACGGCCGCCGCAAGAGGTCTCGCAGTGCGGGCGCGATGTCTGAAGCCGTGCCGGCGGGGCGAAAGGAGGCACAGGGAAAAAAGGGACGAGGGGTTATAATCCCGCATTTTGAACGCACCTGCGGCAGCGGGGTTCTCCTGCTGCTTCCCAGCCTTCGAGTAGTCTGCCGGTGCGATACCGAAACGCCGTCCATGGCACTGTGGCCGGTGGACTCCTGTTGCGGGAGTAGTCTGACGAACGCCCGTCTGGCGGCTGTCCAAGTACGCGCTGCGTAGCCACGGCTAGGCAGTGCCTGTCTCTTAAGCGAAGCAATGATGTGGCGAAATGGTCGGATAGGGCGCAGCACGAGGGCGCACCCTTGGGGCGGCGGACTCGAGGGGCATTTCTGAGCTAAAGATGACCCCTTCCCCAAAGAGGGCGCAGCGGTGGGCGGCAAAGAACCGTCCACACAGAGCTACCGCTGCATGGGAGTCCGGGGGTGACGTCGCTGCGAACACAACGGCAGAACAAACGTGCTCGGGGAACGGCGCAAAAGCTCTGTGTTATTGCCCAATTGATGACGAAGCTACCGGTGTGCTTCCTGGTGAACCGATGGTCGTCGGACCCGTGCGACCGCTTAAAGAAAACGGGCTGAACAGCAAACCGTGAACAGCAAAAAAAACGGCACCAGCGAAGACCGGAACTTGAGAGCTCCGTGCATGTCTGCCTTAGGGTTGCCAAATGCCTCGTCGTCTCTAGCGACGCGCAAGCCATTGTCGCACAC
Organism: Amblyomma americanum; assembly: GCF_052857255.1. NCBI lineage: Eukaryota > Metazoa > Arthropoda > Arachnida > Ixodida > Ixodidae > Amblyomma > Amblyomma americanum. Next base: position 127,194,404 of record NC_135507.1, read on the forward strand.
AAGCTTCGAAGAGACCTTGCTCGCCTCGGCTTTGAGGCACCGCGCAAGCATGCCGAACGGACGGCTGCTGGAACGTGGAATTGTCGGACGAAACTGCAGTCGGGGAGGCCAGGGGAGGAGCCCGGTGCCTAAAGCCCTGGTTGTACTGTACGGAATTGAACAAACCAAATGCACGACTCTAAGCGGTGGATCACTCGGTTCTCGGGTCGATGAAGAACGCAGCCAGCTGCGAGACTTGGTGTGAATTGCTGGACACACTGAGCACTGATTCTTCGAACGCACATTGCGCCCTTGGGTCTTCCCTTTGGTTCGTCTGTCTGAGGGTCGGATCATATATCAAGAGAGACGCCGGCGCCCGGGGATGTCGCGGCCGGCGACTCGTTTTTACCGTGTCGGCAAAGAGGACGGCTCTGTACGAAACGCCGAAGATCCCTCGAAAGACTTTGCGAAAGAGGAGAGTGGGTCGAACCCTTCAGCCGCGCTCCAAGCGGCCGAGTCGGGTCGCCTTGCGCAGACGACGTAACGCGGGACGGCGGTTGCTAGCCGTAGAGCGTCTGGCCTCCGAAGGCGACCGCCGCAGGAAAAAATTACCTGGAGAGAAAGCGTGGTCCCGACGGGAGACGAGGCCGTGTGGACGGGCGGCAAAGCGTTGCCCGCTGGCCCGCGTACGTGTAGCCGAACTGCTGCGAGAAACGCAGAGACGGGAGCGCCCTGTCCGGGCACGCCCGCGCGAGAAGGGAGATCTCGTGCGGGGTGCGGGGAGGCGACAGGCGCGCGGAAGCGTTTCGTGCGCGGCAGTTTCGGGCGAGGCGCAGAGGCGCGCCGTGGCGCGGTGACGAAGGGGTCCCCCCGGACCCGATGCAAAGGGACCGCCTCCTCGAACGGGCGCGAAGTCGAGTAAGGGTCGAACGGACACGATCTCGTTGCGAGCGCAGTCCGCCGTCGGTCTAAATGCTTCGCAATGTCTGCCCCGAGAAAAACTGGGCCACTCCAGTTGGGGCGGGGGCGACGCAAAACTTGACGATGCCCCTACGCCAGGCCGAGGTCGCTCTCTCGAGGGAAAGAGAGGTGCGGCAGAAAAAAATTCGGCCGCGGCGGTCGGGGGCTCGAAACTCTCTGCGTTATCCGCGCAAACCGCATGCGCGCGGTCCCGAGCGCCGGATAGCGGCGCCTTCCAGTCTCGCTCGCAGTCGCCGAGGGTGCTGCCGACTGTGAGCGGGGAATGGGCGGAAGGCGTCGGCCGGACGATTGGGGAAGGACGCGCGCGCGCGCTGGACCGCGCTGGAATCGAACGCGAGAGCGCACATCTGTGTCGACCTCAGATCAGGCGAGACAACCCGCTGAATTGAAGCATATCACTAAGCGGAGGAAAAGAAACCAACAGGGATTAACCGAGTAGCTGCGAGCGAAACGGGACCTAGCCCAGCACCGAATCCCCCGTCCTTGCAGGCGGTCGGGAAATGTGGTGTATGGGAGGCAACGTTCCCGGGAGTTTGCGACGGTGCAAGTCCCCCTGACAGGGGCTTGTCCTAGAGTGGGTGCCAGGCCCGTCTCCGCGTTGCGCGCCCGGCACAAAGCCTCCCGTGAGTCGGGTTGCTTGAGAGTGCAGCCCTAAGTGGGTGGTAAACTCCATCTAAGGCTAAATACGACCGAGAGACCGATAGTCAACAAGTACCGTGCGGGAAAGTTGAGAAGAACTTTGAAGAGAGAGTTCAAAAGTACGTGAAACCGCTTAGAGTAAAACGGGTGGGCCCTCGAAGCTCGAAAGCGGTGGGATTCAGTCTCCGGACGACTGCCGAGCTGGCGGCGTCGGGTAAACGGCTCCTCTCGGGGGGCTGTTCCGGCTGCCAGAGCGCGGACGCGGTCTCCGGGGTGCGCACTTTCCACCGCCGGTAGAACGCCGCGACGGACGCGGGTCAATGGGAAAAGTACGACTTTGAGTCCGGCTCTGGAGGTGCCCTGCTCGTCCCCTCGGGGACGGTTCGCGGGAGTTATACCTTGCCGTGCACGAAGAGTTCGTCACCCCGTCCAGGCCCCATGGGCTTCTCCCGGCTGTCGGGAGGCCCGAACGATAACGCCCTCTGGAATCGGAGCGGAGGACCCGCTGGGCAAGCTTGTCGCCTCTTGTTGTCCGGGTTGGTCCCGTGGCGGCGAGCTGGCGGCGAGGAGCCGGGCGAGCGGCGAGTTCTCCCGTGGAGGCGCTATCGTGGTTTGCGGCGAGTAGGTCGGTAACCCACCCGACCCGTCTTGAAACACGGACCAAGGAGTCTAACATGTGCGCGAGTCAATGGGTCTCTCGAAACCCAATGGCGCAATGAAACGGGAAGGCCCTTCGCGGGCCGCGTTGCGATCCCGGACAGCACAGGGGTTCGGGCGCAGCAACGGCCCGTCCAAGGCGCTCACTTGTCGCCGGGGCGGAGCTAGAGCGCACACGTTGGCACCCGAAAGATGGTGAACTATGCCTGGGCAGGACGAGGCCAGAGGAAACTGGTGGAGGTACGAAGCGATTCTGACGTGCAAATCGATCGTCCGATCCGGGTACAGGGGCGAAAGACCAATCGAACCATCTAGTAGCCGGTTCCCTCCGAAGTTTCCCTCAGGATAGCTGGCGCTCGATGGGAGAGCAGTCACACCTGGTAAAGCGAATGATTAGAGGCATTGGGGTCGAAACGTCATCAACCTGTTCTCAAACTTTCAATGGGTGTACGGGAGGCCTTCTGGGTTGAGGCCTCCCGCTGCGATGAGAATGCCAAGTGGGCCACTTTTGGTAAGCAGAACTGGCGCTGTGGGATGAACCAAACGCCGGGGTAAGGCGCCCGAGTCGGGACGCTCATGAGAACCCATGAAGGGTGTTGGTTGCTTAAGACAGCAGGACGGTGGCCATGGAAGTCGGAATCCGCTAAGGAGTGTGTAACAACTCACCTGCCGAAGCAACTAGCCCCGAAAATGGATGGCGCTCTAGCGTCGCGCCTATCCCCGGCCGTCGCTGGCAGAGTAGCACGAACAGTGGGGGTGCTAAGCCGCGACGAGTAGGAGGGCCGCAGCGGTGGGCGTTGAAGGTGTCGGGCGCGAGCCCGCCTGGAGCCGCCGCTGGTGCAGATCTTGGTGGTAGTAGCAAATACTCAAGTGAGAACCTTGAGGACTGAAGTGGAGAAGGGTTCCATGTGAACAGCAGTTGAACATGGGTCAGTCGGTCCTTAGGGAAAGGAGAAATCCTTTCAGAAGCGGGCGCGTTTGTGCAGCTCTGTCTGTCGAATCGGAGACGCCCCGCTGCAACCGAAAGGGAATCGGGTTAACAGTCCCGAACCCGGCTACGGAGATCGGTCCTTCGGGGCCCAGTGCGGCAACGCAAACCAACTCGGAGACGCCGATGGGAGCCCCGGGAAGAGTTTTCTTTTCTCTGTAAGGAGATCGAGTCCCTGGAATGGGTTCACCCCGAGATAGGGACGGTGGCTCCGTAGAGCAGTGCGGCTCTTGCGCTGTCCGGTGCGCTCCTGTCGGCCCTTGAAAATCCGAGTGAGGGAGTGTGACTTTCGTGCCGGACCGTACCCATATCCGCAGCAGGTCTCCAAGGTGAACAGCCTCTAGTCTCTAGACCAATGTAGGTAAGGGAAGTCGGCAAAACGGATCCGTAACCTTGGGAAAAGGATTGGCTCTGAGGGCTGAGCCGGTCGGGCTGGGGTCCAGAAGCAGGAATGGCACTGCACCGGGACTGGGCGAGGCTCGCCGCCGTCAAAAGCGGTGCGGCCGAGCCCGGACCAGCGTCGGGACCTTCCTGTGGAAAGCCACAGCTGTGCTTGTTCCGGGGGCTTCGTGCCCGAGGTTCTTGCTTCGGCCGGCAGAAAACAGCCAACTCAGAACTGGCACGGACCGGGGGAATCCGACTGTCTAATTAAAACAAAGCATTGCGAGGGCCAGCATTGGTGCTGACGCAATGTGATTTCTGCCCAGTGCTCTGAATGTCAACGTGAAGAAATTCAAAAAAGCGCAAGTAAACGGCGGGAGGAACTATGACTCTATAGGTCTGGCGCTTGCGTCCCTTGAGAGCCTGTGAGTAGTACTGCTGTGAGACCAAAGGGGTGTGGGATGAAGCCCACACTCGCACTTCCCGGTACGTAGGCGGTAGGTCCTTTACACCAGGGCCGGCGTCAAAGCCAAGACGCTTAATAAATGTTGGTACAATCGGGCTCTCGCTTGGAGTGCGGCACGAAGAGATTACCCGAAGTCGAGGGCGCTTCGGCGTCTGGCAGGGGTGCGCAGCACGGAAGCGCACCACGGGGAGTAGCGACCCCGCCTATCCGAAGCTCCTGGGTTGGACCCAGACACGACCAACGAGGTGGCAGTAGTGGACCAGCCCGCCACGCTCGATGGGAGGGCTTTCGGGCCCGAGGATGACCAAACCTAAATTGGTACAAGAGCAGTCTCTGGTGTGGGGGTCCACCAGTTGTCGAGCGGAGCTCCAGCTTAGGGGACTTGCTTCTTGGGAAGTGGTCTGGCCCTGGCCTACTCCGTGTATGGCTGGGGGGGAACTCTTGCGGCAGACCGAAAACTTCTTGTGGCGGTGGCAGATCACAACTCTGCTCCCGGGCGTATTGCGTAAGCCCGGTTGGCCTTTCCGCGTCCGTGCTTCGGCACACGTCCGCCATGGAAACCTAGGCGCCTAAAGGTGTCTAGGGCCAAAGGAAAGGAACGGGGTACCTGGGTGGTAAGTCCCCACTCTGGCCCAGGACTCCTAACAGAGGGGGCAAAAGAGGCACTGGGCCCAGCAAGCCCTTTGCCGCAATATTCTTGGCGCTACTGATCAAAATACAATGAATACTATAAGCGGCCGTCGAGCGGCGGGCGCTCCAAGATCAGGAGTGACGGATGTGAGGGAGGGGCCCTCTGGTGTAGGCGGGAGCTCTGGGGCTCCCTCTGCACAATGCAGCCATTGTGGCAGAGTTTTTGGTTCGGAGAAGGGCCTCCGAATTCATATAGGAAAAATGCACAAAGACGTGCAGACAAAAAGAGGTGGTGTAAAGGGGCGCCACCAAGATGGAACTGGATCCTTCGCAGCAGACGAGGGTGATACTCGGGAACGAGGTGAAAAGGGACGTGGTCCCTCAGGTGCATCGCAGACTGCTAGCAGAACGCAGCCAAGTGTTCCGACGTCAATGACTACCAGGGCCCAAGCCCGGTTGAGACGTGGAGCAGAGGGGAAAGGAGACCGGATGACACTGAGAAGTGGCCTGAAGGGCCCTTCTGGGACTGTAACAGACTATGCAACACAGTCCACTAGAGACGAGACACAAGGGGCTTTGGCCCCGAAGGAGCACTTGGTGCTCGACCCTGCAGCCACGGCAGGATCTGGACGAGTTTACTCAAGTTCTGAGGGTGGTGTCCTCGGCGACGACCCAGGGGACGGTGCCAGTCCCGGCTGGGGAGAGGTGTCAGAGATGAGGGTGGAAAAGGGGGCTGAACTCCTGATGAAAGCACGAACTGTGTGCCTGGACCGCGCCAATTCCAATAGTCCGGGCTCCACAGTGATTCGGCGTGCGAGTAGTCTGCGAGGTAGGCCCTCTGAGTACCCCGACACACACCACTTGGGTGTGGGAGCACGAACTGTGGGCCGGGATGGCGCGAGTATAAAAGATCCCAAGCCTGCCGTGATTTGGAGTGCTGCCCACCCGGGTGAGTTGTGTGGTGTTGTGCCTGCATCGTCGTCTCGCAGCCTGGCGGGCTCTGCCCCGCAGGCTGCTGAGCAAGACCTGCAAGGCGTTGCTGGGGAGTTTCCCCACGCGTTTTGCCGGGGCACCGCCCCGGTAGACGCGGTTTCCGCGCCTGCCGCTCCGGCAGACGCGGTTTTTGTTTTTTCTCCCGCCCCGGCAGACGTGGTGTCGGGTCTGGACACCGCAATGGACGCGAAGAGTCGATCGCCAAGAGTCGATGGGGATCGTCGACCGGACAAACACCCTCCTTATCGGGAAGGAGTGGATACTTCCGCCGAACGTTCGGATTTCTCTGTTTTGCACAGGAGCTCCTTGGGGGGTGATGTCCAGGCCACCCCGTCATGTCCTCGCGCTTCATCGGGTCGTGTTTCTCCGGCGGCGTCCGGATCTATTGTGCCTCCGGCTTCTGGGTCGGATTCTGAGTTTCACTCATGCGACAGTGACGTAGTGGTTACGCGGCCCAGAATGGGGCGTAGGGTGATTATTAGGTCTAGTGATGAGACGGACATTGAACAAAATGGTGTATGTAGTGTTGGCGATGGGGTGACTGCGGAACTTGATCGAAACGTAGTTTCATTAGATGCTTCCGGCGCTAGGCGCGGGAAGCGTAGGCTTAGCGATGAACATGATGCATCTTGCGCTAGGCGCAGTGCGTGTATGAGCGATGTTGAACGTGATGAGAGTGAACCCACTAATGTGGCTAGGAACTGTCCCGGCCCGTCTACTGCTAGGCAGGACCCGCTTGGGATATTAAGGAACGAGGTGCTCACCTCAGACTCGGATGATTCATCCTCCGAGAGCTCGCATAACACCTGTATTGACTGCAATAGGACATTCACCAGTCGAGTGGGCTTGAGCCTTCATCGGAAGAGGCACCACCTTGTGGCGTACAACGCGGAGATTGTAGTTTCTAAAACTAAGCCGCGATGGCTACCAGAGGAAAACTACCGCCTTGCGCTCCGGGAAGCTCAAATTCTGAGGCAGGCCAAACAGGATGGTGTGTACGTGTACAACATGAACGAAAGATTACATGCCATGTTCAGGAGCCGTACATTTGACAGCCTGAAATCACACAGGCGCCAGGACGCTTATAAGAGTTTAGTGAAAGAGCTCCTGACCAGACATCTAGATCCGATAGCCGAGCCGGCCGGAGAGACCGACACAATGAACACAACACAAAGTTCTACGGATGATTTTGTACCTTCTCAGTCCGACCGGGATCTGAACATAGAAGCATTACGGGCACTAGTAAATAAGCCGTGTCCGAGGACCTTTGGGGCAGACACCCTCTGGACAATCGCAAAGTTGTTTCTAGATAATGAAAATGTGCTCTTACCGTTGAACAACTATGTCCGGGAGTACTTCTTCCGGGATGGACCACCAGTTGGAACGGGAAGCCAGCCCCGACGACAAAGGAAGAGCCACCGGCCTCCCAACTCGAACCAGTAAGGAAGGATGGGGTTGAAGTTTCCATTTTTCAACCCATCACAACCACTGAGCTGAAGGCGGCATTGCCCCGACTGGACTCGGCCCCGGGACCGGATGGTTTCTCTGCCCGGGAAATTCGTGGAGTGCCGGTTTCCGTGCTTAAGGTTGTTTTGACATTGTTGATGTTGGTGGGGAGGCTGCCGGTATGCCTGAAAGGGGCTCGAACCATCTTTATCCCCAAAAAAGCCGATGCGAGTGAGCCAGGGGATTTTCGCCCAATAAGTGTAGCCCCCATATTGCTTCGCCTATTTCATAAGGTGCTGGCGACGAGATTGATGACTGCAATCCCGCTGGATCTCAAGCAACGCGCCTTCATGCCAGTTGATGGGTGTGCTGAAAATGTGCACCTTTTGGCCGGTGTAATACATGAGGCGAGGCGCAGCTATAAACCACTGTATATGGCAACACTGGACATAGCGAAAGCATTTGACAGAGTTACGACGGCAGCCATTCTGGAGGGGCTTCACAGAAAGTCATTAGACGGGCCGTTCCTACGTTATGTCCGTGACTTCTACAAAGGCGCCGAAACAGCCCTGACCTTTCAGGGGTCTTCGCAGTATGTCAAGCCAACCAGAGGGGTTCGGCAGGGTGACCCGTTATCCCCCATGTTCTTTAACTTGGTGTTAGATGGTTGGCTGGCGGTTTGCCCTCCGGAGGTCGGATTCAAGAGTGGCCCATTGTCAGTAAATGCCATGGCATTCGCTGACGACATGATAATAATGGCATCTACTCCGGAGGGCCTGCAGGAACAACTTGATTCCTTGTACGCCTACCTGGCTCCCAGGGGATTGACCATCAACCCCGCAAAGAGCCTAACAGTATCATACCTTCCTGATGCTAAAAGGAAGATCACGAAAGTCGATACCTCAAGACACTACAACATTGGAGGAGACGACATACCTGTAGCGGAGGTTGACACAACATGGCGCTACTTGGGCTTGACATTTTCGCCCATTGGGATGTCACCAGCAGACATCATGTCTGAGCTGAAAGGTTTGCTGAATAGGGTGAGCGCAGCGCCCCTTAAACCACAACAACGCCTAGTGGTGTTGGGTACTTACCTCCTCCCGAGGTTAATGCATCGGGTAGTGCTTGGTCCCACTTCCTCCAAAATGCTGATAAAGTTGGACAAGGCCACCCGGGCAGCAGTTCGACGATGGCTAAAATTTCCCCACGACGTGCCGCACTCGATTTATCATGCTGCCATCAAAGATGGTGGGCTCGGGATTCTGTCTCTCAGGGCGGCGACTCCTTGGCTGAGACCTAAAAGATTAAACGCGTTAGGTGAATCCACTAACGAGTCGTGCAGGGTGCTGGCCGGTATGCCTTACCTTGGGGAGTTAATCACCAGGGCCCAGAAAATGACTATGTACACTGGCACCGTCCTTCCTTCTGGAAGAGCAGTCCAGACATTCTGGAAAAAGGAACTGCTTGCCAGTGCGGACGGGGCATCCCTTCGGGGTGCAGAAAATGCCCCCGGGTCTACTTACTGGATTAGAGAGGGCACACATTTGCTGAGCGGCCGAGACTTTATTAACGTGATTAAGTTCAGCTTTAATGCCATGCCCTGTCTGGCCCGAACCAAAAGGGGGAGGGATGTCCCCATCACTTGCCGAGCGGGATGTTCCGCAAGGGAAACCCTGGGGCATATTACGCAAATGTGCCACAGAACTGATCAAGCAAGGACTGCGAGGCATGATAACATAGTGCGCTATGTTGGAAAGCGTGCCCGCGAGCTGGGGTGGGACGTCGAACTGGAACCATACTTCCAGACACGCCAGGGCACAAAAATCCCTGATCTCGTCCTCAAAAGAGAGGGCCAGACAGTTTTATTGGATGCCCAGGTTGTGGGGGGGAAGAACGTAACGTTAGCCCAGGCGCATGACGTAAAAGCAGTCAAATACGCCATTCCTGAACTACTACGACAAATTCCTAATGACTCGAAGCCGGTGCTTTCGGCTGTGACAATCTCGTATCGCGGGATTTGGGCACCGGCTTCTGTGCGGATCCTGAAGGACCTTGGCTTTGCTCACAATGATTTCAAAATATTAACTTTACGCTGCTTGCAGGGGGGGGGGGGGTTCAGGCCTTTGGCCGGCACCAACAGATGACGGCCTTCCAAAGGTACTGAGGATGAGGGCCCTTCACTCACCGCTCCCACTCCTTACTAACCCGGTACTACTGCCATTACAGTAGGAATCCGATTCCTTTCTCTCTCAGCGCGCGCGACGTCTCGATTTGGCTATCGCGGCGTGCTAGTCCCCTCGAAGGCTGCTAAGCAAGACGCTTCGCGCTTGGGAAAGTCACCCCAGCAAGCCTTTGGAGGGGGCTAGGGCGGGAGGTGGGAAGGACCGCACAAAAATAGCCAAATGCCTCGTCATCTAATTAGTGACGCGCATGAATGGATTAACGAGATTCCCACTGTCCCTCTCTACTGGGGGGGAAATCCGACTGTGCGGCCTGCCCGTGGCCCCCCCTGCCACCGGATACGGGCCGGTGTAGTTTCGGCTACTAGGCTTTGTTCCGGTGCAACGCACAGCGGTGGGGATGGGCTGGCCGGGGCCCGTCCTCTGGGGATGCAAAACCCCATGGGAGTGGCAGCGACTCCCAAGCGACTGAGTGGGCCAGTCGCGCACGTGAGGTCCGATGCCTGAGCGGAGGCAGGCATGGTTTCACTATCAGGTTGGACTCACGGAATTGGACTCAAAAACTGCTCGAAAATCAAAAAGCCTCTGCACGCGGGGGCGTGCGTGGCTACCGGCTGGCGCGTCGGTTTCTGGCCACGGAGAGGCCAGGTCCGCGCGGGGGTTTCCAGCAGAAGGGCTCTGAGGAAGCGATGTCCTCGGGGAAGCAGCCAGGGATGGCTGACCGCGGGGCCGTGAGGCTAGAGCGCGGGACGCCGAGGTAAGGGGGACCTTAGTAGGACCGATGCAAAAACCGTCGATGTTGCGGAGTACCGGTGGAGTAGGCCCGGGTTATCTCACCCTCGGCCAGGTTCTTGGTTTGTGGCCCGGTCAGCCCGGCCCTGAACACTCCCTCCTCAGTAGGTGTGGAGCAAGCCAGGGGAGGAAATAAGTGCATGGTTGGTTGGTTGGAAGCACAGGTGGGTCCCCACGGAGGGGTGGGTCATGGTGCCGAGGGCTGCGTGCCGATAGGCTGACGACCCAAGTCTCTATTGGCCGGATCACACCACACATACTTCCGGTGTCTGAAAAGCCGCAAAAAACACTCGACGGTTAGTAGCTGGGAGCGTAATGCAAGTCCGAACCGGACCCCTGAAAGTCGAGGAGGAGCCCGAGGCAGCTGCCCCGGGTTAGGATTCCCTGTCTCCGAGTCGGAGCTATTGCGTCGTTGGGTGGTCGGGCATCCCGTGAGTGGAGCCGCACCATTGGAGAACATCGACGCCCTCCCTGTCCTGGCCAGACAGGAGTCGAGCGATGATAAAATGAGGGTCAACATCTCGCTGTCCCCATTCCCATCACATTACCCATAACCCTTCCCTCAGTCCCATTCCCACAACCTATGTCCTACCCCCTCCGCTACGTCCCAGGGGAGATCAGGGGAGTCTCCCCGGGCCCGCTCCCCCGGCTGAGGGTCGCTTAGTAGCATTACCTCATTTTTTATTTTCCCACATTCGGGTGGCAAAAGTACAACATTGCCTTCGGGCCTTTTCATTTACATTACGATTGGGTTAAGCCTGTGATATTTTAGTGGTACAGGCAGGAGCTCATTGGTTTACGTTTTTTTTATGGCAGCTCCACCATACTCTTTGTCCCTATCTACTATCTAGCGAAACCACAGCCAAGGGAACGGGCTTGGCAAAATCAGCGGGGAAAGAAGACCCTGTTGAGCTTGACTCTAGTCCGACTCTGTGAAGAGACATGAGAGGTGTAGCATAAGTGGGAGGTCGCGGGATACGGCCTCGCTTCGGCGGGGTCCTCGTGACCGTCAGTGAAATACCACTACTCTCATCGTTTCTTTACTTACTCGGTGGAGCGGAAAGCGGACCAATGTGTTGTCCACGCTTCTAGCGCCAAGTGCGGGGGTTTCCGTGAACCTTCGGGCTTTGCGGAAGGCCTGCACGATCTGTTCCGAGGACAGTGTTAGGCGGGGAGTTTGACTGGGGCGGTACATCTGTCAAACGCTGCACCGAGACGAGGCGAGAGCAAAGACCCGAGTGAGGAGACGCAGTCCACCAAACGGGCGATGCGTAGGCAAGCGTCGGGACACACAGACAAAACCGCAGCATGCTGTCTTCAGAGGGGCAGACGACTAAAGCGTCCACCTCAAGTGGCCAGAAAGACCCCCCTGAGAGACCGCAATACCACGGGAAAACAAATGGAACGAAAAATAAATAAATAAATGAATAAATAAAAGAAGGAAGCAAAGTAAAATGAATCAATGGAAGAATATGACAAATGGAACACACAAAGGAAAGACAAATGAAAGAGAACAGGCAAAGCCAACACACACAAAAAAACAGAGAAAAGAGCACACAACACATGCGAAGAGGAAAAAAAACACGCACAAACAAAAAACAAGAGAAATGCTTACACACATACAAAAAATAAAAAGGAAGGCCAAGAATGCCCAAAAGAGAAAGCCAGGGCGTCTGAACAATGAGCCCTCAAAGGAGGCGGCAACAAGAGAAAGCGTCCCAGGGACGCGCCAGTGACGCTCCTAGAGGCGGGGCAAAACAATGAAGCCCTGGCTGAAGATTGAAGAGTTGAGGGCGCCTCGAGGACGCGCCCTCGACAGAAACGAATATTAATGAAGCCCGTGTGGGGCGAAAGCAGAGAGGGCGCCTCGAGGACGCGCCATCAAAAAAAAATCTCAGCACAGCCCTAGAGGGCTGAAAGAGTGTGGCTCGGCCGAAAGGGTGGAAGGTTAAAAATATTGAAAGCTCGAAGGCCTGGCCCGTGGTAAAACGCTGTAGGTAAAAATTGGGTTCGTCAAATCAGACGCGGCCCCGAACGTAGTCGGGGAGAAGTGCCCTCACCGCGGCCACCACCCGGCAACGGATGGCACAATAACGGGGGTTATCGAGCCATCCGCGCCAGTGACGAGTGGAATGAGTTTCCCCGTGACCGGGCAAGGCGGCCACAATTGCGCGCGTGAGAGGACAGGTTGTTATGTAATGATGTACCGTTCCATCCGGGGCCCCGCATGGGCACACCGATGATGGAGCTATGCGGAATCTGTGCAGGTAGGCCGGACACCTGCCATGCCCGGTCAACAGGGAAACCAGAGGGCGCGACGGTGGAAACGAGAGTGGCAATGTGGAAACGTCAGGGACCCACGAATAAATCCCAGTTCCCTCGTATTCGCGCCACCATGCAGCCCACCTGGCACGCACGACGGCGCGAAACGCCACCCGAACCGAGACTCTCGAGCGCAGTACACTCCGCACCCGCGGCGACAAGCTGGCGCGAGAGGCCACTAAGTCTGCAATTTCGTTGCCGAGGACACCGGAGTGTCCTGGCACATGAAATAAATTTGCTTAAAACATAGTGACTGGCTAGTTGGTTCTGCATACAGGAAAAATTGCAGCGCAGCAGTAACAAATACGAGACGAGAAGGACGCAAACACAAGCGCTGTTGGAAATTTTGGTGGTCTGCAAAGCGGAGAGGTCTAATTTAATTTTATCAATCTTGGAATCGTGTGTGGCATAGGAAGCCAAGGCCGAAAGGATTGCCTGGCAATCGGTATAAAAGAATACCGACGCCACACCCGGAAGTGTACGCGCAAAGGTGACCGCCTCCGCAAAGGCGACCAGCTCCACGGCGTATGGAGATGTAGCACCCTCAACCTGAAAACGGCCGACCGCCCGCAGGTCACCGCGCACGCCAAACGCCACAAAAGCAGCGCCCGCAGATAGAGAGGTGTAAGCTCCGTGGGTGTAGATGTGGTGCGCCGGCAGCAACGCCGCAGCCGCCGCCGCCTCCACATCCAATCGGTGGTGCTCGAAAGCGACAACCTCTGAAGGATGTCTATCGGTAGGGAGAAACGCCTCCTCGACCTCGACAGCACGGAAGGACCTCGTCCCGAAAGCAACGTCTTGCCGACGGGAGAAGAGGTCAAACTCGGCGTTCAACCTGTCGAGGTTTATCGCCAAGGAAGGAGCGTGCAGAAGTATCTGCAACGCCCGCGTGCTCGTTGTGGAATAGGCCCCCGCCAACACCAAAAGCGGGGACCGCTGCACCGAGACGAGGCGAGAGCAAAGACCCGAGTGAGGAGACGCAGTCCACCAAACGGGCGATGCGTAGGCAAGCGTCGGGAGCACGAACTGGCGGTAAAGCGCCCTCAGACGAGCAGGCGCCGGCGTGCCGCTAATGCGGAAGAAAGTCGCCAGGCGAGTGGACAGCGTCTCGGCACGCTCCTTGAGTCTCTCCGCGTGGGGAATAAATGAGAGGGTGCGATCGAAGACGACGCCGAGGACCTTGACGGCAGGCCTGAAAGACAGGCGGGCACCGTCAAGGCGAACGGCAGGAATTGTGGGACCCATTCCCCTCCGAGGAGGAGAATTGAGCAGGCACACCGTCTTGTCGCGAGAGATGGTAATTCTCGCCCCCCTCGCCAACGCGGCGACTCGGCCGAGCGCATCGTCCGACAAACGCTCAAGCTCCTTCCTGCTCGCCCCAGGCACAAGAACGACAACGTCGCCCGCATACGCCTGGAGCGACACGCCCTCCGGCATCCGCACCGCCAGAAGGCCACGTACTATTACATTCCACAGCAGGGGAGACAGCGGGGATCTCTGCGGGCTGCCCAAGGTGGGACGCGCTACCGCGTCTCCCGCAAAGGCGCGGAAAACCAGCTCTCGGTCGGATAGAAATGACCGGAGCAACGCGCAGAGGTTCCTCGGTCATCCCCAGTCACCGAGAGAACTCAGGACCAGGGGGTACCACACGCTGTCAAATGCCCCCTGAAAGTCTATGAAAATCAGCAGCACGTGCAGGCCAGAGTCCCGCAGCTGCCTCAATTTTGTTACGAGAGCGTAAAGGGCCTGAACAGCCCCCCGCCCTCTCGTGAAACCAAATTGTGCCTCGTGGTGCAGGCCGGAACGGAACAAGAAATGGTAAAGGCGATCGTACAAGAGGCGCTCCAACACCTTTCCGACGACGGAGTTTATGACAATGGGGCGGTACGACGCAGGGGCCTCGGGCGGCCGACCGGGCTTCAAAAGGAAGATTATGCTTCCCCGCCGCCAGATTCGGGGAAAGTGGCCGAGGCGGAGCGCGGTATTGAAAACAAACATGAAAAAGTCGGAGCGAATGGCCCAAAGGGCACGCAGCATGCGCGGGCTGATGCCGTCGAGGCCCGAGGCCGTCCCCAGTTTGGCGCGGGAGACCGCCAAGTCGACCTCGCCAAACGTGAAGAGAACGTCCTCGGGGCCTCCCAAATAAGGACGGGCCGCCAAAGCGTGCAGCGCCACGTGCTCGGGGGTGTCCGACGCCGTCGAGTCGCTGGGAACTTAGGCTTCCAGGTGGACCGCGGCCGTCGCCAACACGGACTCCGTGAACGCTCCGTCCGGCCTCAATACCGGAGGGAGCAGAGGGGGTCCCCGCAGACGACCGAACGCCCTCCTGAAAGGCCACCCATATAGATTTTGTAACGTGGCCTCGCGCGCAAGCTCGCGCGCGGCCGCCTCCCGCGCGGCCGCAACCCGGTTCCGGAACAGGGCCAGGGCCCCGCTGAAAGCAGCGCGGTGGAATGAGCGGATCGAAGCGTCGCGCGCGCGCTGGTAACGCCGCCTCAGCGCGCACGCGTCTACGCTCGAGTGCCAACTCGTCCGTCCACCACGACGCGCCCTCCCTGCGCGAAGTGGTTGGCCTCCGGGCAGAAGAGAAACGGCGGCGCTCACGTTCGAAGATGTTATGAAAACGGGTCACGATTAAATCGAGCGCGACGCCCGACCCGACGTCTGCGCCCGTCACCGCCGTAAAAAAGGGGGAATGGCCGATGGCCGATACCACTCGGGCAGCCCCTCGAAAAGTGAGAATTCTCTCACGGGGCGCACTCACTGGGCCGAATGAAACGTCAATATGTTTGTGCTCGGACAGCGTCTCGGCGTCAGCCACCGACCAGCGAAAGCCCGCAAGAGCAAGGGCGGGGCTGGCCATGGTGACGTCGATCCAGCTGCCCGAATATCGGTTAGTGTAGGTAGGGGAAGACGCCGGATCGTTGAGCACGAGGAGGTCCGCTCCCGCAGCAAAGCGCAAGAGCTCGCCTCCGCGCGCGTCGCATACGTCTGGGCCCCACACCTCGTGCTTGGCGTTAAAATCGCCCGCCACCACTGTCGGAACGCCAGCGGTGAGAGCCAGTGCCGCAGACACCTCTGCGAGAATAGGCGAGAGCGGGGAATGGGGAGCGGCGTAGATTGCTATTAACGCGAACGTCGCCGTTTGCCGCGTGCACCTCACCGCGACCGCAGTTCGAGAGCGCTCTCGAACTGAACGGACGTGTGCCAGCGAGCTCCTGCCCATCTGCCTGGCTCCGCCCTTGGGCTCGTGCTCTCCCCGCCCGGGCCTTTCACCGCTGCTGATGTCCCGGGGCTGAGGGCCTTGGTTCCTGAGGTCCTCCAGCCCCCTGCCACTGGATTTTCCCCGGTTATTCATCTCCGCCAGCGGTTTTCAACCGCTTTTTTGCGTTTTTCCGCTTTTTGCGGCGGTGGGCCCAAATTGGCTCACGGTCTGTGAGGAGGAGGACGAAGTTTCTCCTCCTGCCCCGCCTGTCCCTGCTGCTGCCCCGGGCTCCTTTTTGGGGCTATCGGGGCACCTTTTGCGGTCCCGGTTCGCGGACCTGGGCCTGACTGCGGGATTCACCACCTGCCCGCGGTCCTGGGACGCGGCGGTCTTCGCCGTCTCGGCGGTCGGGGCGGTTTTTTGGCCGCTTCTGCCTGCGGCCTCCTGTGGCTGCTCGCGGCTGCCTCTTTGCCGCTGCTGGCGCCTCTGGCTCTTTCTGAGCCACGGGGCCTCCTGTTCCGGCTGCGGATCCTGGTCCCGCCCTTGCCTGCGGTCCCCGCCATTGCGGTCCGGACACTTTGTCGTCACCCGACCCCCAGCGTTTGCGTCCCCTACGCTGGTAGGGGCGCTCTTCACCGGCCGCGGTCCTACCTACTACCATCTTCAGGTGGGCCGCATACTTCATTTTCTCCGCCCTTCCACGACCGCTGGCCGCTACTTCGGGCGGCTGGTTTTTTCTCCCACTTGAACGGGCTTGCGGACTTGGGCCCTCGCCCTGGGGTTTTGCCCTAGCGGGGCCTGAGTCCGGCCCCGCGCTGGCCCGTTGGTGGTCGGCTATCTTTACGCCCTCCGGCCCTACCATGAGCGCTTCGCGCTCTCCCTCCCCTGTGTCGCCCACACGGGCGAATTTCCCTATCGTGACTTTGCACCGCATTTCACCGACCGCGACTTCGGGCTCGAGCGCTTCGAGGGTGCCGTCGGACCCCTCCGATTCCCCATTCTCGGAGGCTGGCGACGCCATCATCGCCCAGGTCCCGGACGAGGTTCCCACCGCGCAGCCTCCCGCTGCGCCTCGGCCCGTGCCGCCCGACGTGGCGGCGGACTTCGCGAGACCTTCGGGTCCTGCCACCGGGTCCTCTTCGTCGCTGGTCCCGGAGTCGACGGCGGCCGCTCCGAGCCCGTCCTTGGTTCCGGTTCCTGCTGGTGCGACCGCGGAGGCTGCCCGTGACTTCTCGAACACCCCCGTCGCGGGCGCCGCAGACTCCGGCGCCAGGCTAGACCTGGCGTTTGCTGCCATACCGGACTTCGCGGAAGTCACGCAGTTGCAGGAGCGCCTCACGGCGTTCCTCAACCACGACAAAAACAAGATCCCGGTCCAGGCCCGCACGCAAATCTCGAACATGTTCGGCGAGATGGTGTACCGCTGCGCGGAATATCGCGCACTGGCCTCCGACGCACGCGGTCGCGCCGAGGTCCTCCGCGCCATGTGGTCGACGGAGTGCCGGGAGTCTTCGGCTGCCCGGACCAGGGTTTCTACCGCGGAGGCGCGACTGGAGGCGGCGTCTACAACATTCCAGCAGCGTCCTGTACCGGCGGAGCCTGTGCGGCCTCCCACTTTCGAGGAGGTCGTCCGAGGTTCGACCCCGCGGGCGGCCCCTTCCATTCCGACACAGCCGCCTCAAACAGCAATGCGGCAAGTCAATAATCACGTTGCTTTTTTGACCTCTGCGCCCGCGGCGCACGTATCGCCGCGGGATTTGATCACTACCTTGAAAGCAAACATCACCCCCGAGGACGAGGGGATCGGTCCCGTCGTGCTGCGTGCCACGCCCGCTGGCGTAACGGTTCTGGCGCGTGATCGAAACACGATCGATAACCTCAGGTCGAAGGTCCAGCGAAACGAGGCCACCCGCACAGTTATGACTGTTCGGGTGGCCGAGCGCCGCAAGCCGCAGGTTCACGTTTATGGTGTGGACCCGGATGTGCCGGACGAAGCGGTCGTCGCCCAACCGGTGGCGAAGAATCCAGACCTCAGTCTGGACGTTAGATCCATCCGCCGCCGCTACACTTTTCGCCAGCGGGACGGGGCGAAGACGCGCGTATTGTCCCTTCCGCCCGACGCATTTCACCGTGTCCTTGCGCGGGGACGTCTTACTATCGGCTGGTCCTCGGCCTCTGTGGTCGAGGACCTTCACGTACCAATGTGTACTTTTTGTGCTACTTACGGCCACTCCCGCAGGGCTTGCCGCCAATCCTCCAACAACGACAGTGCTGTTTGCACCAAGTGTGCAGAGAATCACTTGGCGGAGACTTGCTCGGTGCGAGCGGGCGATGCGGCCGTTGCCTGCGCTGAGTGTCGTAGGGCTGGTCGCGAGGGTCCTCCGCACCCTGCGGGAGCGGCCTCTTGTCCCATCTTGCTAGAGAGTGTGGCTCGCCTAAGGGGACGAACGGATTATGGCTCAACGTAATCATTCCTTGTCTTCGCGGAGTGGGTGGGCAACCGTGCCGTTCCATTACGCGTCGCGCCCGGAGTCGCGCTCTGACGCGCTTCCTCCACACCCTTTCTTTTCTTCTTTCTTTTCTTTTCCCTCCCTCTTTTTTCTTTATTTACGGAGGTTTTTCTTTCCTTGCATTTCTTCTTCCGTATCTCTGTCTCCAGCGGCTCTGCGTGCACGCGCTCGAGCCGCCCATTTCATTTCCCCCTCGTTATTTGTTCCTTTCGCTTCCAGCCTCCGCCGCCTTTCCTCCATTTCTTTTCTCGCAGCGCGGTTTGCCCGCCCGCTCCGTCTGCCTTCCTTCGTTGATTCTTTCCCATACTTTCCGCTCCATTTCTCAACCATCCCTTCTGCTTTAACTCGCTTTTTTTTTGTTTTTACCGCCCTTTCTGCCGCCGGCTCCGTTCGTCCGGGTGTGCCGCCGTGGCGCCGCGCCGGTTTGCACTGCCGTCCTCACTTTTGTGCGTGCCTGCAATGGTCTACTCATTTTTCTTTTCCGCCTTCTTTCATATCTTTCATTTCATTCCTCGCTTTTTCTTGTCATGACTTTCAACTTTCCTTTCTCATTTATTCAAGCAAATTTGGACCATTGCAGGCGCGCCACGGGAGTTTTAGTCTCCAGAGTTGAGGAACATTCGTTTGATTTTGCATTGCTCTCGGACCCTTACGTCCGGGATGGCCGCATACCGCAGATTCCGCAGGAGTGGGCGGTTTTTGCCGACCCCTCCGCCCCTCGATGCGCGGTTCTCGCTCGCGACCCGCGCGTCGATCTTTTTCCCATATACGTGTCCTCCAACGTGGTCGCGGTGAAGTGCACGCGACAAACGGCGACGTTCGCGTTAATAGCAATCTACGCCGCTCCCGATTCCCCGCTCTCGCCTATTCTCGCAGAAATGTCTGCGGCGCTGGCGCTCGCAGCTGGCGTTCCGACAGTGGTGGCGGGCGATTTTAACGCCAAGCACGAGGTGTGGGGCCCAGACGTATGCGACGCGCGCGGAGGCGAGCTCTTGCGCTTTGCTGCGGGAGCGGACCTCCTCGTGCTCAACGATCCGGCGTCTCCCCCTACCTACTCTAACCGATATTCGGACAGCTGGATCGACGTCACATTGGCCAGCGCCGCCCTTGCTCTTGCGGGCTTTCGCTGGTCGGTGGCTGACGCCGACACGCTGTCCGAGCACAAACATTCGGCACAGTAAGTGCGCCCCGTGAGAGAATTCCCACTCTTCGAGGGGCTGCCCGTGTGGTATCGGCCATCGGCCATTCCCCCTTTTTTACAGCGGTGACGGGCGCAGACGTCGGGTCGGGCGTCGCGCTCGATTTAATCGTGACCCGTTTTCAAAACATCTTCGAACGCTAGCGCCGCCGTTTCTCTTCTGCCCGGAGGCCAACCACTTCGCGCAGGGAGGGCGCGTCGTGGTGGACGGACGAGTTGGCACTCGAGCGCAGACGCGTGCGCGCGCTGAGGCGGCGTTACCAGCGCGCGCGCGACGCTTCGATGCGCTCATTCCACCGCGCTGCTTTCAGCGGGGCCCTGGCCCGGTTCCGGAACCGGGTTGCGGCCGCGCGCGAGCTTGCGCGCGAGGCCACGTTACAAAATCTATATGGGCGGCCTTTCAGGAGGGCGTTCGGTCGTCTGCGGGGACCCCCTCTGCTCCCTCCGGTATTGAGGCCGGACGGAGCGTTCACGGAGTCTGTGTTGGCGACGGCCGCGGTCCTCCTGGAAGCCCAAGTTCCCAGCGACTCGACGGCGTCGGACACCCCCGAGCACGTGGCGCTGCACGCTTTGGCGGCCCGTCCTTATTTGGGAGGCTCCGAGGACGTTCCCTTCACGTTTGGCGAGGTCGAGTTGGCGGTCTCCCGCGCCAAACTGGGGACGGCCTCGGGCCTCGACGGCATCAGCCCGCGCATGCTGCGTGCCCTTTGGGCCGTTCGCTCCGACTTTTTCATGTTTGTGTTCAATACCGCGCTCCGCCTCGGCCACTTTTTCCGAATCTGGCGGCGGGGAAGAATAATCTTCCTTTTAAAGCCCGGTCGGCCGCCCGGGGCCCCTGCGTCGTACCGCCCCATTGTCATAAACTCCGTCGTCGGAAAGGTGTTGGAGCGCCTCTTGTACGACCGCCTTTACCATTTCTTGTTCCGTTGCGGCCTGCACCACGAGGCACAATTTGGTTTCACGAGAGGGCGGGGGGCTGCTCAGGCCCTTTACGCTCTCGTATCAAAATTGAGGCAGCTGCGGGACTCTGGCCTGCACGTGCTGTTGATTTCCATAGACTTTCAGGGGGCATTTGACAGCGTGTGGCACCCCCTGGTCCTGAGTTCTCTCGGTGACTGGGGATGCCCGAGGAACCACTGCGCGTTGCTCCGGTCATTTCTATCCGACCGAGAGGTGGTTTTCCGCGCCTTTGCGGGAGACGGGGTAGCACGTCCCACCTTGGGCAGCCCGCAGGAATCCCCGCTGTCTCCCCTGCTGTGGAATGTAATAGTACGTGGCCTTCTGGCGGTGCGGATGCCGGAGGGCGTGTCGCTCCAGGCGTATGCGGACGACGTTGTCGTTCTGGTGCCTGGGGCGAGCAGGAAGGAGCTTGAGCGTTTGTCGGACGATGCGCTCGGCCGAGTCGCCGCGTGGGCGAGGGGGGCGAGAATTACCATCTCTCGTGACAAGACGGTCTCCTCCTCGGAGGGGAATAGGTCGCACAATGCCTGCCGTTCGCCTTGACGGTGCCCGCCTGTCTTTCAGGCCTGCCGTCAAGGTCCTCGGCGTCGTCTTCGATCGCACCCTCTCATTTATTCCCCACGCGGAGAGACTCAAGGAGTGTGCCGAGACGCTGTCCACTCGCCTGGCGACTTTCTTTCGCATTAGCGGCACGCCGGCGCCTGCTCGTCTGAGGGCGCTTTGCCGCCAGGTCGTGCTCCCGACGCTCGCCTACGCATCGCCCGTTTGGTGGACTGCGCCTGCTCACTCGGGTGTTTGCTCTCGCCTCGTCTCGGTGCAGCGGTCCCCGCTTTTGGTGTTGGCGGGGGCCTATTCCACAACGAGCACGCGGGCGTTGCAGATACTTCTGCACGCTCCTCCCTTGGCGATAGACCTCGACAGGTTGAACGCCGAGTTTGACCTCTTCTTCCGTCGGCAAGACGTTGCTTTCGTGACGAGGTCCTTCCGTGCTGTCGAGGTCGAGGAGGCGTTCCTCCCTACCGATAGACATCCTAAAGAGGTTGTCGCTTTCGAGCACCGCCGATTGGATGTGGAGGCGGCGGCGGCTGCGGCGTTGATGCCGGCGCACCACATCTACACCGATGAGGCTTACACCTCTCTATCTGCGGGCGCTGCTTTTGTGGCGTTTGGCGTGCGCGGTGACCTGCGGGCGGTCGGCCGTTTTCGGGTTGAGGGTGCTACATCTCCATACGCCGTGGAGCTGGTCGCCTTTGCAGAGGCGGTCACCTTTGCGCGTACACTTCCGGGTGCGGCGCCGGTATTCTTTTATACCGATTGCCAGGCAATCCTTTCGGCCTTGGCTTCCTATGCCACACACGATTCAAATATTTATAAAATTAAATTAGACCTCTCCGCTTTGCAGACCACCAAAAATTTCCAACTATTTCATGTGCCAGGACACTCCGGTGTCCTCGGCAACGAAATTGCAGACTTAGTGGCCTCTCGCGCCAGCTTGTCGCCGCGGGTGCGGAGTGTACTGCGCTCGAGAGTCTCGGTTCGGGTGGCGTTTCGCGCCGTCGTGCGTGCCAGGTGGGCTGCATGGTGGCGCGAATACAACGAGGGAATTGGGATTTATTCCTGGGTCCCTGACGTTTCCACCTTGCCACTCTCGTTTCCACCGTCGCGCCCTCTGGTTTCCCTGTTGACCGGGCATGGCAGGTTTCCGGCCTACCTGCACAGATTCCGCATAGCTCCATCATCGGTTTGCCCATGCGGGGCCCCG
>NC_135507.1:127221495-127246495 GCF_052857255.1 Amblyomma americanum
TGCCCTACACTATTTCCTTCCATATTCCAGAATAACATTCTCGCCGCAGTGCAGGTCAAGTCGATCTTACTCGTGCTAATTTATTTATTTTGCAGGCAATCACAGGTCCCAAACTTCAGTTTCTGGACCTCGTTGCCAGCTGGCCCGGTTCGGCTCATGACAGCCGCATTTTTGATAACAGTCGGGCCAGGGTGCAGTACGAACAGGGGGACATTCCCGGCATCCTTCTTGGTGACATGGGCTATGCATGCAGGCCATACCTGATGACTCCTTTGAGAGATGATGTTCTACCAGCAAGTCCACAGTACAAGTAAGTTCAAGCTGTAGTTTTAACAAAGGTAAAGGCAGCTCTCAATAAAAAAAATGTTTATTTTTACAGGTATAACAAGTCACAAATAAGAACGCGATGCAGCATCGAGCGAACCTTCGGGGTGTGGAAGAGAAGGTTTCCATGCCTCGACATGACACTACAAATCAAGACGGCCACGGTGCCTATCGTGATTACGGCATGTGCGGCGCTGCACAACTTGGGCCGGCTGCTCAAGGACCCCGTCCCACCTGCTCTACTGTACGATGCCACTCGTGATTGTACTGCGCCTGTTCCTGTCTCTAGAGCAGCCCAGCCGCCAGCCACAGTGCCACTAGTGGATTCGGCAAGTGGTTTTAGAACTAGAGACAGGATCATTGCCCAGTACTTTCACTGAGGGGCATCATCATGCTGGACATACAACTTGCAGAAGTAATGTGTGAAGGACAACTATCTTTTTCCTTGCCTTGTTTCTACATAAAAATCTACATCCTAGCCTTCCCTTCAAGAGTTCACTATTACCCATGAAATATTGTTTCTTGTTGCATTGCACATGTTTCAAATATTTCTTAAAATTGGTATAAAAATTTTAAATTGTGGTGTTTAATTCCCTGATATGACATGAGTTATAAAAGAGGCTCTAATGGAAGGCTTGGGAATAATTTAGAACAACTGGAGTCGTTTAACATGCGCCGACATGGAATAGCACGACATACGCATTGTGCACTTCTCTGGTTCTTGCATTTTCGCCCTTATTACCTGCGAAAAAAGTGTTTCTCTTGCACCTGTGTATTTCTGCTTTCACAATATTAGTAGTGTTGTACTGAGACTGTACTGTATCATTTTCTGTATCATAATGTATCATATTGTACTGTATCATATTTCACTGTTTTTTTCATGCGCTGTTGCACTACACCAGTTTTTATTTCCTTATTTGTTGTTGTGTCCACCAGGTAGTTACGCGCAGTGACCGAATGCTCAGCGAGTGCTACCTTGGCCGACTAACAGCTGGGCGCCCCCTGCAGCTGTAGTGAACATTGTGCTGTGCGCGTTTTTATTGCTTCACCATGAACTAATCACGTGCGCAACCTGTACATATTTATTATTGTGTAAAAAGTTTTTGTGTACATTACCTCTCCCCCCCTATCCTCTCTTCCTGTCCCCTCACCTCTTTCATTTCATTTCTCCATTCTGCCTGCTATCGTTCATTTCTGCTGGCCCAACTCAGGTGCTTCAGTATTGATGGTAGGCTAGCAAAAATATTTTCCTTTCTTTTTTTATTATTATTTTAATAAACCACTTAATTACTTACTTGCTTGTTGCACATTTGTAAATGATCCACCGAGCGTCCGGTTCAAGGCTTCAGACTTTTACAGCCTCGGCGGCATAGGATTACGTATGCACCATAATTCTTCCTGCTTCTAATAAATGCTAATTTCATCCAAATTGCTTAGCGAAACCCTCTAAGGACATATAGATTTCAAGCAAGGCAGGAATCGCTGATTAGCATGCACCTACACCCTGCCACACAGCTACAAAAAATTATGGTCAGTGACTACATTCCTTCACTTCGATTGCAATACCTGACCACAGAAAGCTTTGTTGAACTCTTGAGTATGTAAATTGTTGAACAAAGCACGGATAAGTTATGACGAAGATATGGCGAATCATGCAACTCACTGTGCACACAGCTGCCTCCAAGAAACCTTCAAGTTTCAATGTCACTTGGAAGAACGGGCAGTTGGAGCCTAGATTTTGTTGTTTAAAAACGCCTGTGCCAGTACTTAGAAAAACCTACTCACTGTGCACATCCATGAGTGGTGCCGGAAAATTAGGAGGTTAGACACAAGCGGTTTTTGCAAGCCACTAGCTGAAGCCCCTAATTTCAAGTGACCTCCCGGACATACAGCTTCTATGTTATGGATATGAGAAAATGCCAGTGCAAAGCTTTGTATCACACAAAATTGCATTCGTTGCGGCCAAAGGTACCAAAGTGTGAAAAGGACATTGTTCTATCTTTCTAACAGCCAACTGAAACATAAATTCATCCCGGTACAAGGACCAAGCCTATGACTACTGCCCGTTGGGGCAGTTGCTCTAGAAACCAAGCTAATCAGGATGGCTAGCAGATGCCAGTGCAAGACTGAACTGGTCAACTTGGAAATAAGAATGGGGAAATGACGCGGTTGTCCTCGGTGAAGGCTGGCAATATGGGTCCAGTAATGTTGGCAATGGTAATCAATGAACCTCTCAAGTGGCATATCAGTGAAGAAACAGCCCAGCAATGGTCTGTTTTCACTGATTCAAAAGCAGCCCTCCAAGCGCTACAATCTGCTCGTCATGGGTTCCATGAACAACTTGTTGCCGAAATCCGAGAGCTCCACCACACAGCCACCAACAAAGGGCACGATATTGTTTACCATTGGCTGCAAGGACACAGCGGCATCACAGGCAACCACCATGCGGACGAGACCGCGCGAACTGCTCACCACGAGGGTGATTGTGTGTCCATCCCCATCACGAGACCCGACGCAGCACTGTTGCGGGACATCACGCTTGCCGCGTGGAATTCAGGCTAATTCTCGCATTTGCCTTTAAAAACCTTAGACCCAGATCTAAAGCTTTGGCTTCCATCTGGCCTACCGCGATGTGAAGCAACTTTGTTGCGTCGCCTGTGGCTTGGTGTAGCTTTCACCAAGCACTACTCCTTCTTAATAGGTATGTGTGACAGCCCTGCTGTGCCATCTGCGGGTGTGATGAGACTATAGCCCACATTCTTTGTGAATGCCCTGCCTACAGCGCCGAAAGACAGTCTCGCTGCCGTGCACTGGAGAATCTAGACCTGCACCCACTGACGGGTGCAGGTCTAGATTCTCCTCACTACTTTCCCCCCGTGCAGGGTACCAAACCGATTATTCACTGGTTAACCTCCCTGCCTTTCCTCCTAATCCTCCTGAGAAAACCATCCCACCCATTTCTCTCATGTGTAGTTTGAGAGTTTATAGGTTCTCTTAAAATTTGTTCAGCATATGCCATGGTTTGGTGAACAGTGTTTTCCACAACTCAAGGAAGTTTTGTAAATTGCACTGTTACAAAATGAAGAAAAAACCCTGAGTGCACTTGGTGCTGCATTTTATTTGCTTATTTATGCAATACCCACAGTGGCCAACACTGGGGCAGGAAAATCACACACAAGCAAAAAACTTGACAGTGTTCGCCAGCAAAAGTGCCCATAAAGTGAGTTGGCCGTAATAATGAATTGTGAAGAAAAAGAAGCAAATATTCTTTAAATAAAGCTTTATGGCTGCAGCCTGCTATAGTGGCGCATGGAAATTGGGAAACACGGGAGCGTTATTGTAATCGCGAGGAGCTTCAAAACAATCAATATCAATATACAAGGGGTACAACATCTGGTAGAGGCACTTGGGATTTGGTTGTCATCGCTGTCCATAATAACAAGACAAAAATACATATGTCCCAATAGGCTATATGCATTTTCACCCTGCCCATTATCTCGACATAGACATTGGATTTGAATGAGGCATAAATACAATCCGAAAGTTTGGTCCCAGAAAACCTGCCCCTTTCAATAGGGGTAAAATTAACATGGCATGACTGTACATTAGATTCAGCAGATGATCATACATGGTACAAAGCTGTAAAGAAACCTATGCGCTATGCAAAAGACATAATGAGAAAAAAAAGATTGCTGGAAAACGACTGTACCAAACAAAGGAAGAAAAGTAGATTTCAAAACAGCATTCACTTACATATGCAGGAAACCTGGGAATTAGCAAAAAATAGCACTACGTACACTTCAAAACATCAAACAGGAAATGTAGCAGAGGCGCTTTTTAAACCAGCTTTTAGTCTACTGCCGTGGTTCCGGGAAAGAAGTGGCTGGACCACAAGAATGTCTAAAAAGTGCAGTCAACCAACCCCGTAGAAAGTGCCAAGTCGGCCTCAAAGTGGCAGTTACGTCCTCATAAAATAACTCACGGCAGGAGTGCCGCGCTCTTTTCCTCTACTGATTAATAAGAACGACAAAACATTTGGTTCAAACAGAACACATTACTAAAACCATACTGCACAACCATGTGTCAATGCGTCAACGACCGTATGAGGTAGCACCGCACTTCGCTGCAGCCAGGCAACACAGCAAATCTTCCAAGACATTGCAACCACTGCAAAGACTGCACCCCTCTGTTCCATAATGTCAACATCATCGGCCGCGGCAAAACACAGATAGAACGAGAAATCTTAGAAGCTTTTAAAATCAAGCAGTTAGGAACTGAATGCGTCAGCGACAGCTCTGTCAGGTTCACGGCAAAAGAATACACTTTCATGAATGGGGCATAGGTTGCCACATGTTTCTTCGCTCGCTTAATCAGTTTGTGTTTGCTGTTTTGATAGCGTTTGTGGTGCTCACGCGCATGTGCGCCCTGTTCTGATGTTGGCGAAGTAAAGAATTTTCAGTTGTGTTTCCAGCGTTGTTTTGTGTACTTCTCCTCCTTGTGATTGCGTCCTTTTCGCTGGTTTTCCTCATACCATGCACCAACTGGCCCAACAAGCTACGCTTCTTCAACGCCCGACAAGGGTGTTCGCCGGTTAAATTTCGCGGTTTTTCTCACCACGAATCGTGCGCATTTTTGTGTACATAATGCACCATTTCTTGAGGGTGAAGTAAGCTTTGCTTCTTGAAGTTTACTTTTTTTTTGCACTAGGGCGCAGCACAATGTTCTCAATACTAGAGCCGCCAGAGCGTTCTCACTTGAGCACGGAACGCACGTTGGCGCGGTTCGTTGACAAGCATGGCAACGTTTTCACCGCGTGCGTTTTTCGGTGGTGCATTTAGCGAAAGCGAAGACGACTTCAGTGAGGAAGAGAATTACGTGCCTCCATCGGACAGTGATGACAGTTCTTCCACTGAAGCGAGTGACGATGACGACGGCGGCGGTGGAGACAGCACCTCTGTTGACACACAAAACAGTGCGCGACCACGTTCTGCGGACTGGAAGGTGTACGCGGATAATATGCCCGATTTCACACAATTTCCCTTCACTGTCACGAACCCAGGATCACAAGTAAGCACTTGTAATCTCACCTCTGAGCTGGAATATTTTCAGCTGTTTTTTACAGACGACCTGATGGACAATATTGTGCGCGAAACAAACCGCTATGCGCGTGAAAAGATTTCGAGTGCCGGTGAGCTTCCAAAGGACTCAATTTGGAAGGACTGGGAAGACGTGACCTTGACAGAATTCAAGGCTTTTCTTGGTGTAATCGTAAACATGGCCTTGAATCCAAAACCAGAACTGAAGGAGTATTTTAGCCAAGATATTGTCAACAAGATGCCTTTCTTCCCGCACGTTTTCTGCCGGAAAAGATTTCTGCAAATGTTTTGGATGTTGCACGTTGCCCCGTGCCATGATGCCTCTTCAGGTCGGCCGGCAACACGTGGAAGCAAGATCAGGGACGTCGTGCATTACATCGACGCGAAATGCAGAGAGCATTTCAGAGCCGGCCCCAAAATTTGCATCGATGAGAGCACTGTTGGCTTCAAGGGCCGTGTCTGGTTCAAATGCTACAATCCACAGAAGCCAACCAAATGGGGCATGCGTGTTTACGCACTTGCTGACTGCCAAACGGGGTACATTTCGGCAGTCGAGCCCTACTACGGCAGCACAACAACTGACAGTCTCGGCCGTCCCGAGCTGCCCTTCACCTGCAGGATTGTTCTTCACTTGCTCCAGAAAGTGCAGCAAGCTACGCCGGGGAGTGGCTACCACCTCTACACAGACAGATTTTACACTTCTCCAATGCTTGCCGAGGAGTTACTTCTACAGAGAGTACGATTGACTGGTACCGTGATGCCAAATCGCAAGCAAATGCCACAGCAGGTCAAGAAAAAACTGAAAAAGGGCGAAGTGGCAGCTTTCAGAAAAGGACGCTCCTACATGGTGCTTTAGTGGCGAGACAAGCGTCAAGTGACGATGCTCAGTTCTGCCCACAATGTATCTCTCAAAGAAATGACAAGGACACAAGCAGGTGGAAAGAAAGTGACGTTGAAGAAACCAGTGGTCATATGTGACTACACAGAACACATGGGTGCAGTTGACCGTGCGGACCATTACTGCGCCAGCTATGCATTTTGTCGAAAGACAATGAAATGGTGGCGAAAGCTTTTTTCTGGCTTTTGGAAGTTTCCACCGTAAATAGCTCTATTTTGAGGCGCACACAGCTGCAGAATCGTGGTGAGAAAGAATAGCGACTCCTGCAGTACCGCCGCAACCTCATCCAACAGCTGGTGGGTGGCGTGAGGGCTAGAGCCAAAAAGCGCGGCCCGTCTGCGCGGAAGGAGTGCGAGGAAAGGCTAGATGGGAAGAGCCATTTCATATACAAGCTGCCAGGCCGAAGCAGCAGGGACTGTGCAGTTTGTAGCGATAGAAAAACAAGCGGAGGCCGGAGGGAAACTGTGTGTTTTTCTGTAAAACCTGCAGTAACAACCCTGGCCTGCACCCAGGAGAATGTTTCGAGCGCTATCACACGCTTCCGAAATATCGGTAGAGAAGTTGCCAGCAAAATGCAATAGAAAGAATAAATATCCTTTTAGTTTTTCTTCCACAGTTTGTGTTTTTCTTCGCGGCGCCACAAACTGGCAAAATAGTTTCGGACCAGGACAGCCGGAAAGTGGGTAAAAGTTTCGGAGTGAGTTGGCCGTAATAATGAATTGTGAAGAAAAAGAAGCAAATATTCTTTAAATAAAGCTTTATGGCTGCAGCCTGCTATAGTGGCACGTGGAAATGGGGAAACACGGGAGCGTTATTGTAATCGCGAGGAGCTTTAAAACAATCAATATCAATATACAAGGGGTACAACATCTGGTAGAGGCACTTGGGATTTGGTTGTCATCGCTGTCCATAATAACAAG
Source organism: Amblyomma americanum (assembly GCF_052857255.1). NCBI lineage: Eukaryota > Metazoa > Arthropoda > Arachnida > Ixodida > Ixodidae > Amblyomma > Amblyomma americanum. The sequence goes on from NC_135507.1 coordinate 127,228,734, forward strand.
ACAAAAATACATATGTCCCAATAGGCTATATGCATTTTCACCCTGCCCATTGTCTCGACATAGACATTGGATTTAAATGAGGCATAAATACAATCCAAAAGTTTGGTCCCAGAAAAACTGCCCCTTTCAATAGGGGTAAAATTAACATGGCATGACTGTACATTAGATTCAACAGATGATCATACATGGTACAAAGCTGTTAAGAAACCTATGCGCTATGCAAAAGAAATAATGAGAAAAAAAACATTGCTGGAAAACGACTGTACCAAACAAAGGAAGAAAAGTAGATTTCAAAACAGCATTCACTTACATATGCAGGAAACCTGGGAATTAGAAAAAAATAGCACTACGTACGCTTCAAAACATCAAACAGGAAATGTAGCAGAGGCGCTTTTTAAACCAGCTTTTAGCCTACTGCCGTGGTTCCGGGAAAGAAGTGGCTGGACCACAAGAATGTCTAAAAAGTTTAGTCAATCAACCCCGTAGAAAGTGCCAAGTCGGCCTCAAAGTGGCAGTTACGTCCTCATGAAATAACTCATGGCAGGAGGTCCGCGCTCTTTTTCTCTACTGATTAATAAGAACGACAAAACATTTGGTTCAAACAGAACACATTACTAAAACCATACTGCACAACCATGTGGCAGCTAAAAACAGAATCTGCATGCTTTTACCCTGCATAAAACCATACTACAAACTGGATATAGCAACTGGCTATCTTTAAGGGGGTTTAATGTCCCAAACTGAGTCGGGTTACGAGGAACGCAGTAGTGAATGGCTCCGTAAATATAAACTCCTTGGGGTTCGTTAACGTGCACTGACATCACACGGTACACAAACCTCTAGAATTTCGCCTCCACCAAAATTCAACCGCAGCAGCTGGGATCGAACCTACGGCTTTTGCGTCAGCAGCCGAGCGCCATAACCACTGAGGCAATGCGGCAGCTTGACTATCCTAAACACTACAGACATTCTGTAGTAAAAAGCAACTAAGAGAAGCTGGATGAGGTTGAAATTCAAGCAAGACTTAAAGGCGCTGTGAAACACCTTCCGAGGAGAGCACATCAACTCTCTCAATCACTGCATTTGCTTGTCATGAACATCCGAGCCAAATAATACACCTCTACACCTGCAGAGAACCCACAATCACGCGCCAAAGTTGGCCAGCACTTCCCGGAGACTTACATGCTCGCGCCCTTCTCCATCGCTCACAAATGCGTATATAAGTTGAGAGATGGCTCCTGGTTGCATTCTTTCAGACGTCGGGCAGCTACTATGGCCACGGCCAGTAAGCCGCGTAGCTCTGGTGGGTCAGGAAGCTTTGCACCCCGGAGGTGGGGCCGGCAGAGGAGCGCCGACCTTCCAGCGTGCAAAGTGTGATGAGAGGAGAGAATTCAAATTTTGACTGCAGAGAGCTCAGCCGCTACAAAGCGCATTAAAAAAATTCTTGCTACACAATATTCGTGAACTGGCATGCTTTAACGTCCCAGGCATATTGTAACTTTACTAGAGCCCCTTTCAGAGCTCCTATAAGAGGTTACAAATTTTTCACCTGCTGCGATGGCTCAGGGGCTATGGTACTAGCCTCTTGGCTGTGGCAGCTGCATTCGTTGGGGGGCAAATTGCAGACTCCTGTGTTCTATGCGATGTCAGTGCACATTAAAGAACACCGTCTGGCATTATATTGACTTCATCTGGCTCCTTATTTGTATACCCCCCCCCACTTCATCCCTTCTCTCAGGCGACTTGGCCATAGTTGCAGTGCTTTCATTTTTCAGATTATGTCCCCCTGCCCCACCTCCAACATCACCCTCCTCACAGTTCCCCCTTTACTGCTTTTATCTGCAGCTCCAAAAGGATCTTTTTCGACCGTTTCAAGTCATTCTTAAGCTTAAGAGTTTCCATCTCGAGCTGATGGACTGCCGCTCGCTTCGCGAGCTTGTCGGGATGGTCTGCTCGTAAGAGTCTCATCCGCAGCCGGTGCTCTTTACACTTTTGTGCCCTCTCGGTAGAAATATCGTTAAGGCGAGCTGCTAGCTCTTGCTCGACCAGCGACTGCCTATGCATGCCCGCAGTGCGGCTGGTACCTGCTGCGCTTTCTGCAGAGGCAGCAGGAAGCACTGAGGGTGAGGGTGCTGCGGCTGCCGGTGTTGCCGGAACAAAAAAACCGCTTGGCGCAGGTGGCACAGCAGGCGACTGCCTCTGTGAGCTCATGCGGCTGGTACCTGCTGCCCTTGCTGTAGAGGCAGCAGTAAGCACCGAGGGTGCTGCGGTTGCCGTTGCGGCTGATGTTAAGGAGGCTGTCATGGCCACTGGCTCCTCTTCCATTTGCTCATCTTGCTGCGGGCTACCCTCTTCATAGTGCCAGGACCACAGCGGGTCCTCTGCATCACCTAATGCGGAGGAAGTGCTTGCTATTAGACCTTGAAATGAGGGCAAATCCAATGCAATGTCGCTTTAGATCAAGAAACACTTCAATCTTTGCTAGTACTGTAGGCTACCTTAGCCTTTGAATGGTTTACAATGAAGTGGGTACTTTAAACGCATTCTGCGCTATTTTGTACGCTTGTATTCGTTGCTTTCAATGTCCTTCAGGTGACATTTTACCATTTTTGGTCGTGCAGTAACTCAATCAATGCTTCCGTTAGAGTTCGTTTATGTAACAAAACAGGAGGCATAAAACATGCACTTAGCCTGCTTCGAAGGGAAACATTTCCGGAATACATTCGTCACATACACTGCCAATCATGCTCCTTGGATGACCACCTTGGAAAATATGTTCGGCCAGTGCATTCGCACCTCTTATCTGTAGCTTTGATAACACTGGTCACACAGGCCAATATTTTTATGACAGGTCAAGACAACACAGATGCCACAGAAAATTGGACATGGCTACAGCTGTTATGCACACTTTTAATGACAGAAGAGCTCATATGCTCAGAAAAAAAAAACCAAATAATAAGCACAGAAGCAGCCTACAACAGCAAAAATGGTCAGACACAAGCGCCAGGCAGGGATGCTGCAATTCATTTTGCTGGAGTGTTTCATCTAATCCTCTAGGCATAAAAACAGAAAAGCAGTACATACACAGAATATGTATTCCAAGAAAAATAATCTCATATATACTTTTTGGAGCTTGCAGTAAAATATATATATATATATATATATATATATATATATATATATATATATATATATTTATATAGACAAGTTAAAGGAAATGAGGGGCCCGTTTGACAAATTTATGAAGGGAGCCAACAGTCACCGAAACCAAGGTGCATAGGGGAACGTTAATTTTTTTTTTTATTATTATTAATGTGTTATGCTTATCAGGGGGATAATAATACTTAGATTAATAAATCGCTTAAAGAAAATTACTTATAAAGCAGCAGAAAAAACAACCATGCCGCCGGTGGGATCCGAACCCACGACCTCCGAATATCGCGTCCGGTGCTCTTACCAACTGAGCTACGGCGACGGCTGTCCAATCTGCTGCTCTCGTGGGTATTTATGTTTACTGGGTGTAAGCGAGCCTTGAGAGTGTTAACCAGCGCCACCCTCGACCATAGCGGCGGACGTAGCACGTCCTGTAATACCGCGAGCGTGACGTAGAACGTCATATAACGGTGAGGGCGGAAACTGTGCGAGAGCCCTCTTATGCTACCTACGGCATCAAGACTGCCAGAACCGAGACCCTCGTTAAGCTATTAGCAGACAAGTTAAAGGAAATGAGGGGCCGGTTTGACAAACTTTTTTAAGGGAGCTAACAGTCACCGAAACCAAGGTGCATATAGGGGAATGTTTTTTTTTATGTGTTGTGCTTATCAGTGGGATATTATAGTACTTAGATTAATAAATCGATTAAAGAAAATTACTTATAAAGCAGCAGAAAAAACAACCATGCCGCCGGTGGGATCCGAACCCACGACCTCCGAATATCGCGTCCGGTGCTCTTACCAACGCTGGTGAACACTCTCAAGGTTCGCTTACACCCAATGAACATAAATACCCACGAGAGCAGCAGGCCCAGACTTTATAGGTGCTTCCTGTTTGTCGTAAGCCACACAAAACTTTCTGCTTAAAGCACTAAGTAAAAAGCGCAAAGCACAATCAGGCACCGCGCGCCACTATAGCTTCCAGCTTTGAAACCGAAACCGAAAGCGATTTGTCACATAGCGACTACTTTGTTTAATGCAGTGGCGATCAAAAATCGCAGAACACTTCAAACATTTAGGTTACAGCGGTACCATAAAGCTCATACATGATAGAGCCCACAGAGTTACACTTAGCTACCCTATTCACACTCCATGGGCAGTCACAGGTGCAAGACCGATTTGAGGGGCTAGTTGGTCCTGCAGTTGGTTCTGCTTATGTTGGACCAACGCTCTGTGGCACAGCTTGACACGGAACTCATAACTATTTCCCCTTCAAAGTAGTATTTGTAACTTTTCAACTATAAGTATTTCATGTTGTGTAGAGCCCCGCGTCGTCTGCTACTACATGCGGTCAATCAGCAGTCAACTGGATGGACGGATGCGCTGCACGAGGAGGCTGCGACATGAAGCGGTATAGAGATCACGGTCGGAGACGCAAGTTCTGCCGCAGGAAACAAACAGACGAAATTGAACGAATAAAACGTATTTATTATTCTGGTTTGTAAAGAAGAGGTCATCATCATCATCGTATGCAGTGCCCTGTGCGGTGCGCGTCGCCAAGCCAATCCAAGTCTGCGGTCGTTTGCGTCCAACGTTTGCGTCGTCACTCGTGTCGGTGTGTGTGGTTGTTACAGTTATTAGATTGTGTGTTTTGCAGCCACATGTGACACTTCCACTATGGGTTCGTCAGCTGCGGCGAGCTATGCGTACGTGAAATACTTCGACCGACGGCGCAAAAGCTATCGTACACGTCTCTATGTCGTCCTTGTTTCCTTTGCGCTACACCTATCCATGATGCCTCACCGACTGGCGTTAGCGACCTGGCAAAAAAAAAAGGACGTCTACTGGCGCGGCGGAAAGGATGAGAAGGCATTCTATTCCGCCCAAGTAATGGAGCTTGGAGGTGAGTTTTGCAGTTACTTCGCTACTTGGTCAGATTTCAGAAGTGCCAAACGTGTGATGCGTGTACAGTCAAGCCTAACGCTTTTAGCAAAGCTTGGTGGCGTTTTACATAAAGTCGATGCACATGCTTTTTTACTGTTGCGAGCACTTGCAGAACGCTTACGATACCACTTCCTCTGTGCTTGCGATCCGAGCACACAGCAGCCCAGCGCATGCTTCCCAAAGAAGGGAAAAACTGCGTGGTCGCGTTGTAGCAGGTCTCGACGTAAGCGTCACTCTGAGCGAAATAATATATCGTGATTTTTTTCATGAATTCAAGTAATTGCATGAGGCAGGGGGAAATCGGCTGTGTTCAGATCTGCTAATTTTTCGCATCATATGATTTTTGGAAAGCAATGAACGCGACACACTAACTGATCCGTTTCCGTAGCTTGCCCTGTGTTTGCTGTCGCTTTCATTATTTTATCTCTCATTTCTTGTGTTCCAGTAACAAAAGCGGAGCTTATCCAGAGGGTGTCCAAGAGAAAAATCACTGCAATGGACCTTGAAAAGTCTGAGCCAGCAACAACAGTTGCACAGATACATGTATGTACTGGGCGAAGTTTTACTGCGGATGCCTCTGCTACTGCCACTCGCACGCTTACCAGTCGCAATATGTACATTACATAGCAGCATACTTCAGAGCCAGGCAGGCGTCTCTGTTTGTGTGTGTCTAAAATATTTATGGTTGCGGGAAGCAGCCAGGCTCCCGTCAGCAACAGAGAGCTTTGTAGCAGATCTTTGAATTGTAGTATAGAGATATTGCTTAAATGCTACCATTGTAAAAGATTGCGTAGGACACTAGAGAACCGCATGTGGAATGGAAGCATCGTTCTGTTTTTTGTTCTCTCATATATTGTGTGCTTCATGTCAGGTCAAAGTTTCATTTTTCGTATTGCCTCCTCACATTGTTGTCTAAAATATTTATTGTTTGGGGGAGCAGCCAGGCTGCCTTCAACAACAGAGAGCTTTGTATCGAGCCCACCGATACGGCGTTGCGGGACAGCGCACTTCTCTCATTGTAGCACGTTGTCTTAGCTTCGGCTTGCAACTCGGTGGCCTGTTTTCTCAGTGCCATGATACTGGTTAAACATATGTATTTCTGGAAATTTATAAGCCCTGCTATTCTTCGGTTATGCGGCATACCAAAGCGAATCGGGCCACGTGAGACACGGATAGGGCCTCTGATAATTATTATTCACGAGGGGTGATAATTATTATTCACGTGTCTATCGAAAACACCTGTGCTGCGCTGTGGGCTACAACTGCGGTGGGCTCTCTCCGGTCGGGGCGGCTCTTGTCAAGACACGATTAATTACTGGAAGGCACCGTTCCCCTCTTCCCGTCATCTGTTCATCGTCGGTCGCTTCTTGCAGGGAACCAGTCAAAGGGGGAAGGTCATTTGAATTTAGCCGAGCGTGGGAAGAACAGGCTCCTTCCCAGCTAGTCATCCTTTCATTTTGTGCAGTCGTCGGCCACCGGATGACGCTGTCGAAATTGCCGCTGCTGTTGCTGCGCCACCGTGGTCATCCCTGTCGATGGGATCTGCACCTTAATCCTCTTCGGCTGGTGTGCATTCCGTTCATAATAGGCCCAACGCGGACGCCACCAAAAGCTCCCCATTTGACTTTCAAACAAAAGGGGTGCTGTCTACTCTTGTAAACGGAAGGGCAGCCACACAGAACAAGCAGGGATCGAGGACTAAAGCTAGTGGTCCAAGCGGAAGGGAGAAAAACCTCTGAGAGGGAATGGAAGGAGAGGAGCATGGAAAAGTAGCTAGTTTGCCATATATGTAACTCCAATATAATGTCTTTTATTAAAGATTGTTTGCGGTTGTGTGTTCCGGGGACGGTGCCTCACAACAACCTTGGTAGAGGACATTTTCAGCCAGAGGGTGGTCGGGGCACTTTAAGTAGTGGCTGCCGGCTGGCGTGCATGTGTGCTCTGCCAAATTTGTTGTTCAAAATTTTTATTCTCTACGGAGGTCATTTTCATTTCACAGCTGAAGATGAAGCATAACCTTGCGTGTGCCGATTCGGTTGTTGCCATAAAGCTTGGTGCTCGGGTCTTCTGCCACAAGTGCTTAAAATACCTGAGAAATACCGTATGCATACTTCACCTTGCATTTGACTCATCAAAAAGAAAAATTTCCCGGTGTGGATGATCATGCCTGCACACACAGTGCGGGGCCGACATGCAAGGCCAGATTGTAATGCCTTTCATTCTAGTGCTAGCTCTGCAGTAAAAGCGATAGCATACAGACACGACGTGCAGCTAAATTTGTACAGTGCACGCACTTCAGAAAAATGTTCAACCAGCTGATATGCACGCTTGTCAAAATAATGCGTGCATTACTTGCTGGCAGCAATATTAACAGCTGGAGGGCGGCAGACTACAGTTGAGTGGAACATATCCTGATTGTTTTCTGCTTACAGCCCACAGGAATTAGTTCACAAACAGAAATTGCAACTACCACAGCAGAGTCAGTATAGGCAGGGTCGATCATTGGCGCCCAAGTAATTAGTGTGTGGTTAACAAATATGCAATAATCTGAGACTACAGCACGTTGTTTGAGCAGTGCATCCGCAGTTTTTCCCTCCTCCTCATCATCAGCCTCACTACACCTACAGGGCAAAAGCCTCACCCATGTCTTTCCAATTAACACTGTCCAATTAGCCCTCCTATGTGGTGTCAAATGCAAGTCTTTAGAGTGCGACTGCCCGTCACATATGCTTTTGAGGATATCTCGAAGCTTACATGCAGACTTCACGACAGCACACAACGCACTGAAGGACATATACTTGCATTGTTGCCGCCGATGTATGCATCTGAGTGCAAGAGTCCGCGGCTGCCCTGAATAACTAACGTCCTTTCTTTCGCTCCCAAGGATCAGATTTCTACCGTACGCATGCGAGCAATGAGACGCAACAGCAAGCAAAGCAGCAGAGGGCACTCGCCTTCCGTGATCCATGGACGGCCTTGGCGCCATGATTGCCAGCAGGCTGGTTCTGGCGGCGACTAGTTCATGTGAGCATGATGCACCTTCCTGTCAGGAGTGAATTTTCTGGCAGCGAACAGGCTCTCCGAGCACGGCAATTTGAAAAAGCCCAATGATAATTTAAAGATTTAAAGATGTATAGACACCTTATTTTGGTGGCATGTTTTCTTCCCTACAATGATTCAGAAGACACTGCTATGAATGAATCATCATGTGGTGTTTGCCTGGGACCTATAAATAATTTATAATCGAATTTTTCTGCCATGCTGTCTCAATTTCAACAGCCGAGTGAAGACTGTGACATCAGAGAGGTTATATGTAACGTGAAGCATGGAAAAAATGCGATATAATTGCTGCTTGATCGTTTTAATTCACTACAGTGTTGAAGCCAGCCTTCCTCAATAGTCGGAATGACAAATGTAGCAGCACCGATTATATTGCAGTTTTTCATGCCTCGCATGACCTATAAGCTCACTTTGACGTCATAGTCCCCATTCAGCTCTTGAAACTGAAACGGCGCGAGAAAGAAATTCGATTATAAATTATTTAGTAGTCATGGGAGAATCTTCATCATCAGCCTGATTACACCCAGTGCAGGGTGAAGGCCTCTCCCATGTCTCTCCAATTAACCATGTCTTGCCAGCTGCGCCCACCTTATGCCTGCAAACTTCTCAATTTCATACGCCCACCTAACCTTCTGCCGCCCCCTGCTATGTTTTCTTTCTCTTGGAATCCCTTAGGGACCAACAGCTATCTTACCTTCGCATTACATTCCCCGCTCAAGCCAATTTCTTCCTCTTGATTTTGGCAAGGATGTCATTAACCCGCGTGTGTGTTCCCTCAACCACTCTTCCTGCTTCCGGTCTCTTAAAGGAGTATAGACACCTAATTTTGGTGGCATGTTTTCTTTTCTTCAATGATGCAGAAGACGCTACTAGGCATGAATCACCATGTGATGCTTGCCTACGACCGCTAAATAATTTATAATTGTTTTTTTCTGGCATGCTGTTTCAGTTTTGGAACAGCCGAACGATGGCTCTGACGTCAAAGAGGGCTTTTCCTTCACGTGAGCCATGGAAAAATGTCCATAGAATCGCTGCTTCATTGTTCTAATTTACTGCAGTGTTGAAATCAGCCTTCCTCAATTGCTGGAATGACAACAAATGTGCAAGCAGTGATTATATTGCTGTTTTTTCATGTCTCGTGACGTGTAAGCACACATTGACGTCACTGTCCTTGTTCAAGTGTTGAAGCCGAAACTGGACGAAAAATAAATGCTATTATAAATTATTAAGCGGTCGTAAGAGATTACTAGCTGCTACTCCATGTATAATAATGCCTTATGCATCATTACAAGCAAGAAAGCACGCACCCAAACGGTAGGTGTTATACTGCTTTAACGTTACGCCTATCATTTTTCTTTCCGTGGCTCACTGCGTTGTCCTCAGCTTAAGCTGAACCCTTTTTGTTAGCCTCCACGTTTCTGCCCCATAGGTGGGTACTGGTAAGATGCAGCTGTTGTACACATTTCTCTTGAGGGATATTGGTAAACTGCCATTCATGACCTGAGAGACCCTGCCATATGCGTTCCATCGCAATCTTATCCTTCTAGTTATTCCCTCATGATCCGGATCAGTTGTCACTATTGATACCTGCCTTAAATAAACGTATTCCTTTACCTTTTCCCTTACCTCGCTACCAATTGTGAACTGCTGTTCTCTTGCTAGACTTGAGAATAGGAGAATACCACAAGGTAATCCATGGATAATAATGCCTGATGCCTCATTAGAAAGCAAAAACACACACCCAAAAGATGGGTGTTTATACTCCTTTAAAGCTAGTTGGTGCATTACAGAATGTGAGTCACCAGTGTTGCCAGTAAAACCCTTTAACATCATATTTTGATCTGTTGATTGAAATCAAGTTTTTTTGTGTTCTAGTTAATGGTATTTCATTATTTCTTTGCTCGTTATTTGGAAAAATTATTTATCGGGACTCTGACCAGGCTCAAGAAGTGTAATGTGATAGTAAACAGAATATGTTTGAAAATCCTCTGAAGTTGCCGTTTAATTTACCTTGTACATTAGTCTTTTGTAGCAAATATGAACACTTTTCATACTTTGCAGTCTTCCACTAGCATGGATCCTGCTGCACCACAGAACCCGGATATCTTGCTGAGGTCAGCAGCCAGGTATGAAGGTGTCGCATATTTAGAATGTAAGACAAGTGGGCTTTGATGCCCCATCGGCCAGTGCTGATAAAGGAGCAAAACACAGACGGAAGACGAGGCTGACAAAGTTCAGTTTGGTGCTCAGGAACGCTTGGCTACCGGGGTGCGCCGTGCTAACAAAGATTGTGGCCGTCCACACTTCTTGTTTGATTTGCGTCTTTACACTTGTGGAGGGGCTGGGTGCGCAGTGCTAACAAGAAGTGTCGACGGCCACAATCTTTGCTAGTACAGCGCACCTCGGTAGCCAAGCGTTTTCTGTGTGCCAAACTGAACTTTGTCAGCCTCGTCTTTGCCTGTGTTTTGCTCCTTCTTCAGCACGGGGCGCTGGGGCATCAAAGCCCAATTGTCGATCTTACAAGAATGATTTTGTAAGCTTGAAATGCTTTTAGGTCTCATCCTTGATAAATGCAGGCAAACAATCTAGAAACCGGAAACATGGGGATGAGCATCAGTGCACACCTCTTGGAAATGGGAAATTTTCTGTCCGAATAATATGAAGCAGAAAAAAAATTGCCTGCAGAGCAGCCCTAGGCACAATTTTAACCTGTGGCAGCTCGGAGCAGTATTGCTTAGCGATGGCTTTGTGGTCGAAATGCAGTTTTTGTTTGTGTTCTAGTTGTTGACATTTCATTATTTTGCAGAATTATTTCTTGCAACTCAGACAAAGTTCAAGAACTGTAATGTGATAATAAACTCAAAGTGCTTTAAAATCTCCTGGAGATGCCAATTAAAGGAACACTGAGGAGAAATTGAAGTTGTCTTGTATCGATAGAATATATAAGCTCCTGATCACAAAAACGCAACTCTTACTGAAAAACAAAGCTCTTGTAAAGTAGAAAATAGCAAGAACCAAAATACAGGTATCGCCGCCCCAAAGCAATCTCGCAAGTACAAGCATGATAACGTCATTGGACAAGAGACGCCACGTTGTAGGAATTTTCCTTCCTACATGAAGCTGCGAATCTGAGGCTGACAAAAGAAGGTTGCGCGGTTCAATATTGAAGTAAGTTTTGTCTTAAAACCGATAGTGCACTTTTATCACACAAGGAAGACAGACAAAAGACAACCTGAATGTTGGAAGCAAAAAAAGCCGATGCTTGGCGGCTCCACAGGCGGCCAGGAAAGTTTCGACTTGTTATGGCGCTTCGCGTCTATGAGCTTTGTGTGCCTCATGGTTTTGTTTTTAACGCGTCTCGATTTACAAGTGCCGAACAGCAGAGGAACTCCGTGCCGCTTCAAGTGCTAGTTAACCTTTGAAGGAGCCTGTTAAGGCTGGTCAGGTGATTGCCGCGGTCGATGAAAAACCATGATGGCACGATGGTCGGTGATCATACAAGGCAGTTAGCTGTATAAAGAGCACTTGTGTCGTCGTACGCTCGCTTGGCGAAACATTCCCGGCTGTGCCAGTCAACTTCAAACTACTTAATGGAAATCATTTATTAGGGACGGGAGACAAGGTACAAGGCAGTTAAAAAAAATTGATGGCCTACCTGTGTTAGGCCAGGATATACGTAGCGAAAGCGCGGAGACTTCTGCAGCGGAAGATTGCACTCACTAGATGCGCCTTTATTCATGGTTAAATCTTGAACCGTCGTGGCGGAGTGGTAGAGTCCGCCTCAAACTACAATGGCCCTGGTTCGATTCCGAGCCTCGGCACAGGTTTTTTTTTTTATTCAGTGAGTGGGTGGGGGGTTTCAGTGGCGCGCATAGATGCCGCCACCGAATACGTTGGTTAGCGGATAAGCGCAGGCTCTGTTAAAGGGGCTGTTAGGAGAACTCTATCAAATTATTTTTGTTAGCAAAATCTGATAGTTCGGCATTTCAAGGCGTTGTTGCCGCCTGTCCGGGAGCGAAAGATGCATTTATTTCAAAGAAATTTGGATTCAAAGTTGAAAAAGTTTTTCTCGCCACTCTGATTCAAACTCGGGAACTTTATGACATCACGGCGCACTCTTATGACGCTGCAGGACGCAGTGACGTGAAACGTGACGTGCGCGCAGACGTGATTTCTCGCGGCTAGCAGTGTGGTCTACCAGCCGAAATGAAAGCTACTGCCGCCGCACGTTGAAGGCATCTATCGGGGATCGCTACTGTCGCTTCGTTTACGTTTGCACCGGCGTCTTGTCTGCGTTATGATCGATCCCGTTCCCGAACCTGACGACGAAGTTCTCGCAAAAACTCCGGCCTGCATTTCAGCGACCTCAGCCCCACAGAGCGTGCGATGCTTTTGAGGGAGCTCGGTTAGGTTAGGTGCCGGCGGGTTGTTTCCCCCTTCCGCCATGAGCAGCCGTTGCAAATCATATCATAACCCCAGTGCGGGGAGTTACAAGGGGCCGGGACAAGGTCGGTGAGTCGCGCCCATTGGAGGCTGGCCGGGGCTTAGGGGCGAACGGATTGCGATTCCTTGAACGGCGCGGTTGCACGGTGCAGCAGGTGGCATCAAGGTCTCCCACAGTTGCAAGGGCCAGGTTATTTATTTATTTTTTGCCAAAAAAACGGATGGATACTCAAGGGCGCTTGCGTTTAAAGTTGGCGGCTTGAAAGTAAAGCCCACGCTTCATCGGCTTCCGCGCGTTTCCGGCGGTACGGGGTCTACTGGATCGGGCTCTCTCGCCCACTTGCATGTACCTTCAGATGTGTACTGTGAATGGATTAAATTAGCCGAAAGCTCGAAAACAACAGCTGCGTCCAACTGCCGAAGCTATTGAATGACGTCACAACACGTACCTCGCCGCAGAGCTGAATCGGTCTGGCCGGGCCGGCGGTGGCTGGCGCACCCTCCGCAAAATAGAGACATGCTTAAAGTCTCCGCCAGTGCGGTCAGAGTGCGCCGAAACTGCCGAACGCGTTGGCGGTCAAGCACAGTTGGAGCATAGAGGGTCTCGGTTTGGCCGATGTGACGTCGCCATGCAGCGCGCGCGCGCATTACTCCGGAGTGTAAACGCACCTTAACAGAGCCTGCGCTTAACAGCTAACCAACGTATTCAGTGGCGGCACCTATGGTAGCCACTGAAACCCCCCGCCCACTCACTGAAAAAAAAGAAAACCTGTGCCGAGGCTCAGAATCGAACAAGGGCCTTTGTAGTTTTAGGCGGAGACTCTACCACTCCGCCACGACGGCTCAAGATTTAACTATGAAAAAAGGCGCATCTAGTGATTGCACTCTTCCGATGCAGAAGTCTCCGCACTTTCGCTACTTATATCCTGGCCTAATACAGCTAGGCCATCAATTTTTTTAACTGCCTTGTACCTTGTCTCCCGTCCCTAATAAATGATTTCCGTTAAGTAGTTTGAAGTTGACTGGCACAGCCAAAGAATGTTTCGCCGGGCGAGCATGTGAAGACACAAGTGCTCTTTATACTGTGAACTGCCTTGTACGATCACCGACCATCGTGCCATGATAGTTTTTCATCGACCGTGGCGATCATTTGACCAGCCTTAACAGGCTCCTTCAAAGGTTAACTAGCACTTGAAGCGGCACTTGGAGTTCCTCTGCTGTTCGGCACTTGTAAATAGAGGTGCGTCAAAAACAAAACCTTGGGGCACGCAAAGCTCATAGATGCGAAGCGCCATAACAAATCGAAACTCTCGTGGCTGCCTGTGGCGCCCCCAAGCATTGGTTTTCTTTGCTTCCAACATTCAGGTTGTCTTTTGTCTGTGTTCCTGGTGTGATAAAAGTGCGCTATCGGTTTTAAAACAAAATTTACTTCAATATTGAACCGCGCAACCTTCTTTTCTCAGCCTCAGAGATTTAGCAGCTTCCATGTAAAAAGGAACATTCTTCCAAGGTGGCGTCTCTTGTCCTATGACGTCATCACGCTTGTACTTGCGAGATTGCCCTGTGGCGGCGATACCTGTGTTTTGGAACTTGCTATTTTCTACCTTACAAGAGCTTTGTTTTCTGTAAGAGTTGCGTTTTTGTGATCAGGAGCTTGTATTCTATCGATACAAGGCAACCTCAATTTCTCCTCAGTGTCCCTTTAATGCGCGTTTATAGCCTGGCGTAATGCATGCGCGCGCACTGCACACCAACGTCACGTCGGCCAAAGCGAGACCCTCTATACTCCAACTGCGCTTGACCGGTGACGCGTTCGGCAGCTTAGGCGCACTCTGACCACATTGGCGGAGACTTAGAGCATGTCTCTATTTCGCGCCGAGTGCGCCAGCTGTGCCAGCCAGACCAGACTGATACGGTTCCATGGCGAGGTGCGCGTTGTGACATCATTCAATAGCTTCGGTCGTTAAGCGGTGCTGTTCTTTTCGAACTCTCGGCTAATTTAATCCATTCACAGTACACATCTGAAGGTACATGCAAGTGGGCGAGAGAACCCGGTCCAGTGGACCCTGTACCTCCGGAAATGCGGAGAAGCCGTTGAAGCGTCGGCCTTACTTTCAAGCTGCCTACTTTAAATGCAAGCGCCCTTGAGTACCCATCCGTTTTTGTGGCAAAAAAATAAATAAATAACCTCGCCCTTGCAACCGTGGGAGACCTGGACGCCGTCTTCTGCACCGTGCAACCGCGCCGTTCAAGGAATCACAATCTGTTGACCCCAAAGCCCCGGCCAGCCTCCGATGGGCGCGACGCACTGACCTTGTCCTGGCCCCTCGCGACTCCCCGCACTGGGGTTATGATATTTAATTTGCAACGGCTGCTCATGGCGGAAGGGGGATCGACCCGCCAGCGCCTAACTAACCGTGCTCCCTCAAAGGCATCGCACGTTCTGTGGGGCAGAGGTCGCTGAAATGCAGGCCGGAGTTTTTGCGAGAACTTTGTCATCGGGCTCGGGAACGGGATCCATCGTAACGCTGGCAAGATGCTGGTGCAAACATAAACGAAGCAATGGTAGCGACCCTCGATAGATGCCTTCAACGTGTGGGGGCGGTAGCTTTCATTTTGGCTGCTGCTAGACCGCACCACTAGCCGCGAGAAATCACGGAGTCTGCGTTTACGTCATGTTTCTTGTCACTGCGTCCTGTAACGTCATAAGAGTGCGCCGTGATGTCATAAGAGTTCCCGAGTTTGAATCGGAGTGGCGGGAAAAACTTTTTCAACTTCGAATGCAAATTTCTTTGAAATAAATGCATCTTTCGCTCTCGGACAAGCGGCAACAAAGCCATGAAATGCTGAACTATCAGATTTTGCTTACAAAAGAAATTTGATTGAGTTCTCCTCACTGTCCCTTTAATGTACCATGTACAGTCTAGGTCAAAAGTGTTAAGGCTACAGCATTCAGCTGCAGTGAAATCAATGTTCCTAGAATAATTCATGTAGCGGATCATTCAAAACTGTAGTCAAGCAGGAAGCTTCTGTATCGCAAGAAGAAACCTGCTAGCACTTCAAGGTCACTTGGTCTTTAATATTGCTGTAATGGCTCTGCTATGCGGCTGAAGCGAAAAGCCTTTGGCCTTAAGACTTCACCGACACTGTACATTACTCTTGTTGCAAATGCGAACACTTTGCACACTTTCCAGGCTTCCACTAGCATGGGTCCTGCTGCACCATGGAATCCAGGTGTTCTTGCTGAGGTCAATGGCCAGGTACGATGGCTTCTTATATTTAGAACTAGTTTGTAAGCTTGAAATGCTTTTAGCTCTCGTTCTTGGTAACTGCAGGCAAACATTCTAGAAACTGTGGAAACGTATAGGGCTGAGGATCAGTGCACACCTCTCGGACACGTGGAATTTTCCATCCAAATGGCGTGGAGCGGAAAAAAATTGCCTGCGCAGGAGCCCCAGGCACAATTTGAACCTGTGACAGCTCAGGGCAGCTTTGCTTAATGAACTCTTAGATCACTAAGCCATGACCACAACCTTTCACCTTTCATGTTCTAATTAGCACAGCCTCTTGTGCTAAGATTTAATTGCTGTGTTTTAAATATTCATAATCTTTCATCTGTTCGTTCTGTGTTTCCGAATATTTGGCAGCATTACTGTTGCCAGGGTGCAGTGGAGCCTGAAGTAAAGATAAAAAGGCTCATCTATGTTGTCAAAGGCAGCTTATATGATTGCACATAAACGTGACCTGGTGGCCCATCGTGCTGCTCACTCCGAAGAAGAGAGCGATGTGTCATGTTTTATCATTAGTAGCGTTTGCAAGGAAAACTGCCATTTTCTTAATGTTACATATAGGAGTCCTGAGGAATAGGATTTTAGCAGTTTTAATGTGGCAAATACTTCTCTCCCCAATCTGTTATAGGGCTTTATACAAAGCATATGTGCAGCTGTTTTATTGCAGATCCACCTCGGGAGCGGAAATTGTCAGTGCAGAGCGGTGGCGCTGGCTTCTTTCCCAAGGTCGAGACTTCCTGTTTTGCAAGGACGCCACAAAACTTTTGTGGGGTTCCCCACAAAAGTGACGCTCCTTCCTGGTGATGCTCCTTCCCCGAAGAGCCTTAGGGGAAAGAGCATTCAGGGAAGGAGCATCACCGGCTCAGTATGCCGGCAATCGCTTAAGGCTGGTGGCATGCAGAAGCCTATGATGAGCTCAGAAAAACTAGCATCTGTGGGCAGTAAGCCTCTTATTTAGGTACATTTCCTGACTGACAAAGGCATTTGTTTATTTAAGTGTGCATGACTTAAATACCTTTATTTTACAGCACCTGCATGTCTTCAATATTGTCATGATTAATACTCTTTCAGATGCATTTGATGCATACATCAAAGCTGCACAAGCTGCCGAGGATGAGAAAATGCGCAGAGCAGTTGAATTGCTACCTGGCGGACATGCTGAGGGACATCAAGTAATCATCGCCTGCACCTGCCCCTGTAGTCAATGGCTGTAGTCAGATAAAAATGATAAAATAAAGGCAGCAAGAAAAATTATTTCATTGACTGTAGCCTGGTATTTAGTGCTGGGATGCAGCATTTGCTGCACTGAAGGGTTGCAAGTTCATTCGGGTAGCCTACATATTCAGAGGTATTAACTGTACACCAGAGTACGTGTTGCAAGGCCATTGTATCCCCATGTCGAGGCCCTCGTATCTGTACGAAGGTATACGAGGGACTGGAGTGACACGTATCCAATAGCGTATATATGAGGCACGTATCACCCGTATATATGTGTTTCGCCATACGTGGAGAGAACGCGTATGCAATACGAGCATGTATTCATACGACCATATATGTGGACACATATCCAATAATTGCGTATATATGAGACACATTTAACACATATATACGAGATTTTTCAATAGGGTTTGCGCGTACACTTCCGGGGGTGGCGCCGGTATTCTTTTATACCGATTGCCAGGCAATCCTTTCGGCCTTGGCTTCCTATGCCACACACGATTCAAATTTTTATAAAATTAAATTAGACCTCTCCGCTTTGCAGACCACCAAAAATTTCCAACTATTTCATGTGCCAGGACACTCCGGTGTCCTCGGCAACGAAATTGCAGACTTAGTGGCCTCTCGCGCCAGCTTGTCGCCGCGGGTGCGGAGT
>NC_135507.1:127251495-127266495 GCF_052857255.1 Amblyomma americanum
GCCTTCGTTTTAACTGTTTTCAATGCAGAGGTAACCTATTACAGTAGTGAGTTGTTTTGCATATGTAGCACATGCCTTCAGTAATGACAGGCATGAAAATAACATAACAGTACGAGACAAGTGTGCATTGTTGCTGGAACTTTTTTATGCAGTGTCCACGAATTTAAATTGCTCAAAACAAGCCGTGTTGATGTTATATGCAAGTGGTTTACACAAGCACACATTTTTATTCAGCTGCCCTACACTATTTCCTTCCATATTCCAGAATAACATTCTCGCCGCAGTGCAGGTCAAGTCGATCTTACTCGTGCTAATTTATTTATTTTGCAGGCAATCACAGGTCCCAAACTTCAGTTTCTGGACCTCGTTGCCAGCTGGCCCGGTTCGGCTCATGACAGCCGCATTTTTGATAACAGTCGGGCCAGGGTGCAGTACGAACAGGGGGACTTCCCGGCATCCTTCTTGGTGACATGGGCTATGCATGCAGGCCATACCTGATGACTCCTTTGAGAGATGATGTTCTACCAGAAAGTCCACAGTACAAGTAAGTTCAAGCTGTAGTTTTAACAAAGGTAAAGGCAGCTCTCAATAAAGAAAACGTTTATTTTCTACAGGTATAACAAGTCACAAATAAGAACGCGATGCAGCATCGAGCGAACCTTCGGGGTGTGGAAGAGAAGGTTTCCATGCCTCGACATGACACTACAAATCAAGACGGCCACGGTGCCTATCGTGATTACGGCATGTGCGGCGCTGCACAACTTGGGCCGGCTGCTCAAGGACCCCGTCCCACCTGCTCTACTGTACGATGCCACTAGTGATTGTACTGCGCCTGTTCCTGTCTCTAGAGCAGCCCAGCCGCCAGCCACAGTGCCACTAGTGGATTCGGCAAGTGGTTTTAGAACTAGAGACAGGATCATTGCCCAGTACTTTCACTGAGGGGCATCATCATGCTGGACACACAACTTGCAGAAGTAATGTGTGAAGGACAACTATCTTTTTCCTTGCCTTGTTTCTACATAAAAATCTACATCCTAGCCTTCCCTTCAAGAGTTCACTATTACCCATGAAATATTGTTTCTTGTTGCATTGCACATGTTTCAAATATTTCTTAAAATTGGTATAAAAATTTTAAATTGTGGTGTTTAATTCCCTGATATGACATGAGTTATAAAAGAGGCTCTAATGGAAGGCTTGGGAATAATTTAGAACAACTGGAGTAGTTTAACATGCGCCGACATGGAATAGCACGACATACGCATTGTGCACTTCTCTGGTTCTTGCATTTTCGCCCTTATTACCTGCGAAAAAAGTGTTTCTCTTGCACCTGTGTATTTCTGCTTTCACAATATTAGTAGTGTTGTACTGAGACTGTACTGTATCATTTTCTGTATCATAATGTATCATATTGTACTGTATCATATTTCACTGTTTTTTTCATGCGCTGTTGCACTACACCAGTTTTTATTTCCTTATTTGTTGTTGTGTCCACCAGGTAGTTACGCGCAGTGACCGAATGCTCAGCGAGTGCTACCTTGGCCGACTAACAGCTGGGCGCCCCCTGCAGCTGTAGTGAACATTGTGCTGTGCGCGTTTTTATTGCTTCACCATGAACTAATCACGTGCGCAACCTGTACATATTTATTATTGTGTAAATAGTTTTTGTGTACATTACCTCTCCCCCCCTATCCTCTCTTCCTGTCCCCTCACCTCTTTCATTTCATTTCTCCATTCTGCCTGCTATCGTTCATTTCTGCTGGCCCAACTCAGGTGCTTCAGTATTGATGGTAGGCTAGCAAAAATATTTTCCTTTCTTTTTTTTATTATTATTTTAATAAACCACTTAATTACTTACTTGCTTGTTGTACATTTGTAAATGATCCACCGAGCGTCCGGTTCAAGCCTTCAGACTTTTACAGCCTCGGCGGCATATGATTACGTATGCACCATAATTCTTCCTGCTTCTAATAAATGCTAATTTCATCCAAATTGCTTAGCGAAACCCTCTAAGGACATATAGATTTCAAGCAAGGCAGGAATCGCTGATTAGCATGCACCTACACCCTGCCACACAGCTACAAAAAATTATGGTCAGTGACTACATTCCTTCACTTCGATTGCAATACCTGACCACAGAAAGCTTTGTTGAACTCTTGAGTATGTAAATTGTTGAACAAAGCACGGATAAGTTATGACGAAGATATGGCGAATCATGCAACTCACTGTGCACACAGCTGCCTCCAAGAAACCTTCAAGTTTCAATGTCACTTGGAAGAACGGGCAGTTGGAGCCTAGATTTTGTTGTTTAAAAACGCCTGTGCCAGTACTTAGAAAAACCTACTCACTGTGCACATCCATGAGTGGTGCCGGAAAATTAGGAGGTTAGACACAAGCGGTTTTTGCAAGCCACTAGCTGAAGCCCCTAATTTCAAGTGACCTCCCGGACATACAGCTTCTATGTTATGGATATGAGAAAATGCCAGTGCAAAGCTTTGTATCACACAAAATTGCATTCGTTGCGGCCAAAGGTACCAAAGTGTGAAAAGGACATTGTTCTATCTTTCTAACAGCCAACTGAAACATAAATTCATCCCGGTACAAGGACCAAGCCTATAACTACTGCCCGTTGGGGCAGTTGCTCTAGAAACCAAGCTAATCAGGATGGCTAGCAGATGCCAGTGCAAGACTGAACTGGTCAACTTGGAAATAAGAATGGGGAAATGACGCGGTTGTCCTCGGTGAAGGCTGGCAATATGGGTCCAGTAATGTTGGCAATGGTAATCAATGAACCTCTCAAGTGGCATATCAGTGAAGAAACAGCCCAGCAATGGTCTGTTTTCACTGATTCAAAAGCAGCCCTCCAAGCGCTACAATCTGCTCGTCATGGGTTCCATGAACAACTTGTTGCCGAAATCCGAGAGCTCCACCACACAGCCACCAACAAAGGGCACGATATTGTTTACCATTGGCTGCAAGGACACAGCGGCATCACAGGCAACCACCATGCGGACGAGACCGCGCGAACTGCTCACCACGAGGGTGATTGTGTGTCCATCCCCATCACGAGACCCGACGCAGCACTGTTGCGGGACATCACGCTTGCCGCGTGGAATTCAGGCTAATTCTCGCATTTGCCTTTAAAAACCTTAGAGCCAGATCTAAAGCTTTGGCTTCCATCTGGCCTACCGCGATGTGAAGCAACTTTGTTGCGTCGCCTGTGGCTTGGTGTAGCTTTCACCAAGCACTACTCCTTCTTAATAGGTATGTGTGACAGCCCTGCTGTGCCATCTGCGGGTGTGATGAGACTATAGCCCACATTCTTTGTGAATGCCCTGCCTACAGCGCCGAAAGACAGTCTCGCTGCAGTGCACTGGAGAATCTAGACCTGCACCCACTGACGGGTGCAGGTCTAGATTCTCCTCACTACTTTCCCCCCGTGCAGGGTAGCAAACCGATTATTCACTGGTTAACCTCCCTGCCTTTCCTCCTAATCCTCCTGAGAAAACCATCCCACCCATTTCTCTCATGAGTAGTTTGAGAGTTTATAGGTTCTCTTAAAATTTGTTCAGCATATGCCATGGTTTGGTGAACAGTGTTTTCCACAACTCAAGAAAGTTTTGTAAATTGCACTGTTACAAAATGAAGAAAAAACCCTGAGTGCACTTGGTGCTGCATTTTATTTGCTTATTTATGCAATACCCACAGTGGCCAACACTGGGGCAGGAAAATCACACACAAGCAAAAAACTTGACAGTGTTCGCCAGCAAAAGTGCCCATAAAGTGAGTTGGCCGTAATAATGAATTGTGAAGAAAAAGAAGCAAATATTCTTTAAATAAAGCTTTATGGCTGCAGCCTGCTATAGTGGCACATGGAAATTGGGAAACACGGGAGCGTTATTGTAATCGCGAGGAGCTTCAAAACAATCAATATCAATATACAAGGGGTACAACATCTGGTAGAGGCACTTGGGATTTGGTTGTCATCGCTGTCCATAATAAGAAGACAAAAATACATATGTCCCAATAGGCTATATGCATTTTCACCCAGCCCATTGTCTCGACATAGACATTGGATTTGAATGAGGCATAAATACAATCCGAAAGTTTGGTCCCAGAAAACCTGCCCCTTTCAATAGGGGTAAAATTAACATGGCATGACTGTACATCAGATTCAGCAGATGATCATACATGGTACAAAGCTGTAAAGAAACCTATGCGCTATGCAAAAGACATAATGAGAAAAAAAAGATTGCTGGAAAACGACTGTACCAAACAAAGGAAGAAAAGTAGATTTCAAAACAGCATTCACTTACATATGCAGGAAACCTGGGAATTAGCACTACGTACACTTCAAAACATCAAACAGGAAATGTAGCAGAGGCGCTTTTTAAACCAGCTTTTAGTCTACTGCCGTGGTTCCGGGAAAGAAGTGGCTGGACCACTAGAATGTCTAAAAAGTGCAGTCAACCAACCCCGTAGAAAGTGCCAAGTCGGCCTCAAAGTGGCAGTTACGTCCTCATGAAATAACTCACGGCAGGAGTGCCGCGCTCTTTTCCTCTACTGATTGATAAGAACGACAAAACACTTGGTTCAAACAGAACACTTTACTAAAACCATACTGCACAACCATGTGTCAATGCGTCAACGACCGTATGAGGTAGCACCGCACTTCGCTGCAGCCAGGCAACACAGCAAATCTTCCAAGACATTGCAACCACTGCAAAGACTGCACCCCTCTGTTCCATAATGTCAACATCATCGGCCGCGGCAAAACACAGATAGAACGAGAAATCTTAGAAGCTTTTAAAATCAAGCAGTTAGGAACTGAATGCGTCAGCGACAGCTCTGTCAGGTTCACGGCAAAAGAATACACTTTCATGAATGGGGCATAGGTTGCCACATGTTTCTTCGCTCGCTTAATCAGTTTGTGTTTGCTGTTTTGATAGCGTTTGTGGTGCTCACGCGCATGTGCGCCCTGTTCTGATGTTGGCGAAGTAAAGAATTTTCAGTTGTGTTTCCAGCGTTGTCCTGTGTACTTCCCCTCCTTGTGATTGCGTCCTTTTCGCTGGTTTTCCTCATACCATGCACCAACTGGCCCAACAAGCTACGCTTCTTCAACGCCCGACAAGGGTGTTCGCCGGTTAAATTTCGCGGTTTTTCTCACCACGAATCGTGCGCATTTTTGTGTACATAATGCACCATCTCTTGAGGGTGAAGTAAGCTTTGCTTCTTGAAGTTTACTTTTTTTTGCACTAGGGCGCAGCACAATGTTCTCAATACTAGAGCCGCCAGAGCGTTCTCACTTGAGCACGGAACGCACGTTGGCGCGGTTCGTTGACAAGCATGGCAACGTTTTCACCGCGTGCGTTTTTCGGTGGTGCATTTAGCGAAAGCGAAGACGACTTCAGTGAGGAAGAGAATTACGTGCCTCCATCGGACAGTGATGACAGTTCTTCCACTGAAGCGAGTGACGATGACGACGGCGGCGGTGGAGACAGCACCTCTGTTGACACACAAAACAGTGCGCGACCACGTTCTGCGGACTGGAAGGTGTACGCGGATAATATGCCCGATTTCACACAATTTCCCTTCACTGTCACGAACCCAGGATCACAAGTAAGCACTTGTAATCTCAACTGTGAGCTGGAATATTTTCAGCTGTTTTTTACAGACGACCTGATGGACAATATTGTGCGCGAAACAAACCGCTATGCGCGTGAAAAGATTTCGAGTGCCGGTGAGCTTCCAAAGGACTCAATTTGGAAGGACTGGGAAGACGTGACCTTGACAGAATTCAAGGCTTTTCTTGGTGTAATCGTAAACATGGCCTTGAATCCAAAACCAGAACTGAAGGAGTATTTTACCCAAGATATTGTCAACAAGATGCCTTTCTTCCCGCACGTTTTCTGCCGGAAAAGATTTCTGCAAATGTTTTGGATGTTGCACGTTGCCCCGTGCCATGATGCCTCTTCAGGTCGGCCGGCAACACGTGGAAGCAAGATCACGGACGTCGTGCATTACATCGACGCGAAATGCAGAGAGCATTTCAGAGCCGGCCCCAAAATTTGCATCGATGAGAGCACTGTTGGCTTCAAGGGCCGTGTCTCGTTCAAATGCTACAATCCACAGAAGCCAACCAAATGGGGCATGCGTGTTTACGCACTTGCTGACTGCCAAACGGGGTACATTTCGGCAGTCGAGCCCTACTACGGCAGCACAACAACTGACAGTCTCGGCCGTCCCGAGCTGCCCTTCACCTGCAGGATTGTTCTTCACTTGCTCCAGAAAGTGCAGCAAGCTACGCCGGGGAGTGGCTACCACCTCTACACAGACAGATTTTACACTTCTCCAATGCTTGCCGAGGAGTTACTTCTACAGAGAGTACAATTGACTGGTACCGTGATGCCAAATCGCAAGAAAATGCCACAGCAGGTCAAGAAAAAACTGAAAAAGGGCGAAGTGGCAGCTTTCAGAAAAGGACGCTCCTACATGGTGCTTTAGTGGCGAGACAAGCGTCAAGTGACGATGCTCAGTTCTGCCCACAATGTATCTCTCAAAGAAATGACAAGGACACAAGCAGGTGGAAAGAAAGTGACGTTGAAGAAACCAGTGGTCATATGTGACTACACAGAACACATGGGTGCAGTTGACCGTGCGGACCATTACTGCGCCAGCTATGCATTTTGTCGAAAGACAATGAAATGGTGGCGAAAGCTTTTTTTTTTGCTTTTGGAAGTTTCCATCGTAAATAGCTCTATTTTGAGGCGCACACAGCTGCAGAATCGTGGTGAGAAAGAATAGCGACACCTGCAGTACCGCCGCAACCTCATCCAACAGCTGGTGGGTGACGTGAGGGCTAGAGCCAAAAAGCGCGGCCCGTCTGCGCGGAAGGAGTGCGAGGAAAGGCTAGATGGGAAGAGCCATTTCATATACAAGCTGCCAGGCCGAAGCAGCAGGGACTGTGCAGTTTGTAGCGATAGAAAAACAAGCGGAGGCCGGAGGGAAACTGTGTGTTTTTCTGTAAAACCTGCAGTAACAACCCTGGCCTGCACCCAGGAGGATGTTTCGAGCGCTATCACACGCTTCCGAAATATCGGTAGAGAAGTTGCCAGCAAAATGCAATAGAAAAAATAAATATCCTTTGAGTTTTTCTTCCACAGTTTGAGTTTTTCTTCGCGGCGCCACAAACTGGCAAAATAGTTTCGGACCAGGACAGCCGGAAAGTGGGTAAAAGATTCGGAAAGTGGGTAAAAGTTTCGGAGTGAGTTGGCCGTAATAATGAATTGTGAAGAAAAAGAAGCAAATATTCTTTAAATAAAGCTTTATGGCTGCAGCCTGCTATAGTGGCACGTGTAAATGGGGAAACACGGGAGCGTTATTGTAATCGCGAGGAGCTTTAAAACAATCAATATCAATATACAAGGGGTACAACATCTGGTAGAGGCACTTGGGATTTGGTTGTCATCGCTGTCCATAATAACAAGACAAAAATACATATGTCCCAATAGGCTATATGCATTTTCACCCTGCCCATTGTCTCGACATAGACATTGGATTTAAATGAGGCATAAATACAATCCAAAAGTTTGGTCCCAGAAAAACTGCCCCTTTCAATAGGGGTAAAATTAACATGGCATGACTGTACATTAGATTCAACAGATGATCATACATGGTACAAAGCTGTTAAGAAACCTATGCGCTATGCAAAAGAAATAATGAGAAAAAAAACATTGCTGGAAAACGACTGTACCAAACAAAGGAAGAAAAGTAGATTTCAAAACAGCCTTCACTTACATATGCAGGAAACCTGGGAATTAGCAAAAAAATAGCACTACGTACACTTCAAAACATCAAACAGGAAATGTAGCAGAGGCGCTTTTTAAACCAGCTTTTAGTCTACTGCCGTGGTTCCGGGAAAGAAGTGGCTGGACCACAAGAATGTCTAAAAAGTGCAGTCAACCAACCCCGTAGAAAGTGCCAAGTCGGCCTCAAAGTGGCAGTTACGTCCTCATGAAATAACTCATGGCAGGAGGTCCGCGCTCTTTTTCTCTACTGATTAATAAGAACGACAAAACATTTGGTTCAAACAGAACACATTACTAAAACCATACTGCACAACCATGTGGCAGCTAAAAACAGAATCTGCATGCTTTTACCCTGCATAAAACCATACTACAAACTGGATATAGCAACTGGCTATCTTTAAGGGGGTTTAATGTCCCAAACTGAGTCGGGTTACGAGGAACGCAATAGTGAATGGCTCCGTAAATATAAACTCCTTGGGGTTCGTTACCGTGCACTGACATCACACGGTACACAAACCTCTAGAATTTCGCCTCCACCAAAATTCAACCGCAGCAGCTGGGATCGAACCTACGGCTTTTGCGTCAGCAGCCGAGCGCCATAACCACTGAGGCAATGCGGCAGCTTGACTATCCTAAACACTACAGACATTCTGTAGTAAAAAGCAACTAAGAGAAGCTGGATGAGGTTGAAATTCAAGCAAGACTTAAAGGCGCTGTGAAACACCTTCCGAGGAGAGCACATCAACTCTCTCAATCACTGCATTTGCTTGTCATGAACATCCGAGCCAAATAATACACCTCTACACCTGCAGAGAACCCACAATCACGCGCCAAATTTGGCCAGCACTTCCCGGAGACTTACATGCTCGCGCTTTTCTCCATCGCTCACAAATGCGTATATAAGTTGAGAGATGGCTACTGGTTGCATTCTTTCAGACGTCGGGCAGCTACTATGGCCACGGCCAGTAAGCCGCGTAGCTCTGGTGGGTCAGGAAGCTTTGCACCCCGGAGGTGGGGCCGGCAGAGGAGCGCCGACCTTCCAGCGTGCAAAGTGTGATGAGAGGAGAGAATTCAAATTTTGACTGCAGAGAGCTCAGCCGCTACAAAGCGCATTAAAAAAATTCTTGCTACACAATATTCGTGAACTGGCATGCTTTAACGTCCCAGGCATATTGTAACTTTACTAGAGCCCCTTTCAGAGCTCCTATAAGAGGTTACAAATTTTTCACCTGCTGCGATGGCTCAGGGGCTATGGTACTAGCCTCTTGGCTGTGGCAGCTGCATTCGTTAGGGGGCAGATTGCAGACTCCTGTGTTCTATGCGATGTCAGTGCACATTAAAGAACACCGTCTGGCATTATATTGACTTCATCTGGCTCCTTATTTGTATACCCCCCCCCCCACTTCATCCCTTCTCTCAGGCGACTTGGCCATAGTTGCAGTGCTTTCATTTTTTCAGATTATGTCCCCCTGCCCCACCTCCAACATCACCCTCCTCACAGTTCCCCCTTTACTGCTTTTATCTGCAGCTCCAAAAGGATCTTTTTCGACCGTTTCAAGTCATTCTTAAGCTTAAGATTTTCCATCTCGAGCTGATGGACTGCCGCTCGCTTTGCGTGCTTGTCGCGGTGGTCTGCTCGTAAGAGTCTCATCCGCAGCCGGTGCTCTTTACACTTTTGTGCCCTCTCGGTAGAAATATCGTTAAGGCGAGCTGCTAGCTCTTGCTCGACCAGCGACTGCCTATGCATGCCCGCAGTGCGGCTGGTACCTGCTGCGCTTTCTGCAGAGGCAGCAGGAAGCACTGAGGGTGAGGGTGCTGCGGCTGCCGGTGTTGCCGGAACAAAAAAACCGCTTGGCGCAGGTGGCACAGCAGGCGACTGCCTCTGTGAGCTCATGCGGCTGGTACCTGCTGCCCTTGCTGTAGAGCAGCAGTAAGCACCGAGGGTGCTGCGGTTGCCGTTGCGGCTGATGTTAAGGAGGCTGCCATGGCCACTGGCTCCTCTTCCATTTGCTCATCTTGCTGCGGGCTACCCTCTTCATAGTGCCAGGACCACAGCGGGTCCTCTGCATCACCTAATGCGGAGGAAGTGCTTGCTATTAGACCTTGAAATGAGGGCAAATCCAATGCAATGTCGCTTTAGATCAAGAAACACTTCAATCTTTGCTAGTACTGTAGGCTACCTTAGCCTTTGAATGGTTTACAATGAAGTGGGTACTTTAAACGCATCCTGCGCTATTTTGTACGCTTGTATTCGTTGCTTTCAATGTCCTTCAGGTGACATTTTACCATTTTTGGTCGTGCAGTAACTCAATCAATGCTTCCGTTAGAGTTCGTTTATGTAACAAAACAGGAGGCATAAAACATGCACTTAGCCTGCTTCGAAGGGAAACATTTCCGGAATACATTCGTCACATACACTGCCAATCATGCTCCTTGGATGACCACCTTGGAAAATATGTTCGGCCAGTGCATTCGCACCTCTTATCTGTAGCTTTGATAACACTGGTCACACAGGCCAATATTTTTATGACAGGTCAAAACAACACAGATGCCACAGAAAATTGGACATGGCTACAGCTGTTATGCACACTTTTAATGACAGAAGAGCTCATATGCTCAGAAAAAAAAAAAATAATAAGCACAGAAGCAGCCTACAACAGCAAAAATGGTCAGACACAAGCGCCAGGCAGGGATGCTGCCATTCATTTTGCTGGAGTGTTTCATCAAATCCTCTAGGCATAAAAACAGAAAAGCAGTACATACACAGAATATGTATTCCAAGAAAAATAATCTCATATATATTTTTTGGAGCTTGCAGTACAATATATATATATATATATATATATATACATATAAAATAAGTCATACCACTGGCTCCTGGAATAGAACCATCTTGAGTGCGCGAAAGCAGGGCGGCCACCGATGGTGTGGGTTGGGACTCGCCGCCTGGGTCTGCTTGGTGGCGATCACTGTCGAAGGGGTTCGCCAAGCGAACCCCCATGTGGGATGCGACACTGCCAACTCTTTGCAGGTCTTCAGTGAGCTGGCTGGGGGCCGCTGAGCCGCCGCCTAGGTATTCACAGAAAGCGCTGTTACAACCACTGGAAAAATCCCTCGATGAATATTCACAAACACTAAGCACATTCGACATGAACGCCAAAGTATCTTTCAGAATTTAAGCGCTACGAAGCAACGAAAACATGCATGTTTATTCGCGCAAGCAGGAGCCTTTTTCTCTGACAGAAGCACGATATTTGCATTTATTTAGTAATACTCTCCGGGTGAAACAACCTTAAACATGCTGACTCCAAACTGCGGGTGCGTGAAAGCTAGATACTAACTGTGGCGGTGAAAACGCACAGCAAGAAAATTGGCAGCACAAGTTCCAGCACCTCACAGTTCACAAATGGTAGCGAGGTGCTGGAAGTGGCAGAGGAACAGGTCACTTAGGGCAACTAGTGACAGCTGATCCGAATCATCAACGGAAATAATAGAAGGATAAGAATGGAATGGAGTGCATATGGCAGGTTTTCTTAGATCTTGAATGTCAGTGTACCACTGTTCCTCAAGAGAAAAGTGGAGGCTAACGAGAAGGGTTCAGCTTAAGTTAAGGACAACACAGCGAGCGACGGAAAGCAAAATGGTAGGTGTAACGTCAAAAGACCAGAAGCAGGCAGAGTGGGCAACTTCTTTTCAATTTTAGGGCGTTATTAATGTAGAGCACAGTGGAGCTGGGCTCACTGGCTTCATAGACAGTCTTTAAAATGCTTAATTTAAGTAACCAAAATCCATCATGTCCCAACAGAAACTGTTAACTGAGCTTTGTTCATGACCATGACTACTAGCATTGAAATAGTATGGATAAACTTTTTTTTAATGCAGTCGATCACTCCTTATGTGCTGAGGTATATATATAGCTGAGGTCAAATTATGAAAAAGGAAATTCGATCAATACCAACGAACGGGAATCGAACCCGCGGCTGCGCGAACAGATCTTTAACGGCTGTTGGGCGAGACCACTACGCTACCGTCGGAGCGAACACACCTCTTGCTAAACTGCTCCACATTCTCGCGTCGTGAATTAGCGTCGTCTTCGACTTTTATTTGCTCCGTCCCGCGGCACTGCCTGCTCACCGTCGTCTTCTACGTAGCACAAATTCATGCTTTCGCTCAGATTCGAATGTCGTAAACATTCTCTGTATTTTTTTTTTGAGGGGCGGAGGGGGAATCTAGTCATAAAATGCAGGCAGCAAGCAATCGGAACAGTTCTGTAGTCTGGGAGAGAACCTCTGAATTCGTCAGCAAAAAAGAATCAAAGATGAAAGAAAACAGGACTTACCGGTCTTAAATATCTCCCGGTTGTCGTGCGCTTTCGCCTTTCGCCACTTATTTTTCCAGTTCTCCCAGCATTTCTTCAGCTGGAGCCATGTCCGTGGGCTCACGTTGTGACTGGAGTTGAACTGGGTTTCTATAAGCTCCCACTCTTTCCTTTTCCGTGCAACTGACACTGCATCAGTTCTCTTGTTCTCTAGTACGGCCTTGTGCTTGTCGACGAGGTCGAGGAGAAGAGCTCGCTCTACTCTGGAGAAGTTAATTTTGCCCTTCTCCGTTTTCTCCATCACGCGCGCGTCGCAACACAGCACCAAAGAATAACGCAGTACAGAAAACAAAACACACTACAAATGACTACACACTATCAATAAATATAAGACCAAAATATATACGATAAAAGCAGTGAATTTACAATTAAAATGCGCGATAACAATATAAAGCAGAGACAAAGAGCTGGCGATGCTGGCGATGATGCAACCGATGGACGCGCGCGAGCGGAAAGACTACGACGTCGACAGGAGCAGTACTACGCGCGCTACTATAGTGACGTCTTTGTTTGTGGCCAGACAAGTAATATTAGTTCTCCAAAGCTAGCCGAAAAAAACATTTTGTTGTTGTTAAAACGTTAGTTGAGACTTGTACTATGTATTAGCAGCGCTGGTTTGGCGCTTCTGTTCTTTATTTGTTCATGAATTTATTAGATATACAGAAATGTTTGCTTAGCCTCGTTCCCATGGCGCCTACTTACATCTAAAAGCACTACTTTCATAAGTGCTGCTTAAGTGCCGTTTTTGAAACTTCCTTCGCCACTCATACTTTACTCAGAACTTAAGTCACGAACTTAAGTCACACCTTGAGTGTCGTTCTTGAATACGGCGGTAAGCGTCGCTAATTTTCCGCCCCGCCCCGCAGCTTGAGTGCCGCAAAATTGCCCGTTTCCCCAGAGTCAGCTTGGCGGACTTGGGGTGCGTTCGCCCTGGCAGACGCGGTAGGTTTGTTCGGACTTTGAATTTTTCCGCCATTCTCCCCGGCAGACGCGGCAGGTTGGTTCGGACTTTGAATTTTCCGCCATTCTCCCCAGCAGACGCGGTAGATTTGTTTGGACTTTGAAAATGGAGCACACTCTCAAGTTCGGGAATTTTTTACGGCCGCACCCTGTTTCGGAGGCTTAAGAATTTCACATCCGCGGATGGGCCTCGGAGCGGCGAACGGTTTGGTGCCACATACGTCTCTTTCCTTTTGCCCTATCCGAAGATAGGGCAAGCGATAAGTGTTCGCCCCGGTACCGTTTCGGAATTTTTCGCGGCCGTCTCAGGTGCCTAGTTTCGGCCGTTCTTTCGGATGCCTTCCGCTTTCCGTAAAACCCTTGATTTATAACGCGCCTTTCCTTCGCAGACAGCACCTAGAAGATCCGAGTTATTTCCAAGCAGAAAGACGTGTGCGCCGGTCTGATTTCCTGGCACGTGAAAACGGTACAGAAAAGGGCTATGCGTTCGCGTGGCGGGAAAACGGGCATGTCCTTGTGCGAAAGGCTGCAGGCCAGAACGCGAGCCATTCGCATCCGAGATGAAAATGACCTGAGTAAAATGGGGATGACTGCACTGCTTGGTGCGAGGAATGCCATTCGTAACGCGAGACCGTGTTTACCAAGATTCTAGTTCTTTCGATGTTCTAAAACGGGCCGGCCGCAAAAGCCCGGTCCACATTTTTCTTTTATTCCGCAAACGTGTGTAGCTTAAAGAATAAAGATGAGGTGGGCAACATTTCTTTTTTCTTTATCTTCATCAAACCGCAGTTTTGACATATTGCCATTCAGTGAAACATGGTATGCACAAACTGCGGACATCATCCACTTCGAAGGATACAGGTGCGGAACAATGTCTAGGAAAAATAGTAAAGGCGGTGGAGTTCCACTGTAGGGTAAAAATAATCTTTCATAGAAGTACAGTTTTTCAAGTCTGCGATTTTTATCAGTAGAAGCGGTTCTGTGTTCGGTGTTGGTTATCGGCCCCCTTTGCAAGATTTTTGTTCTTTCCTTGATAGCATACCGATAAGAAACCAATTGTAATTATGGCCGATTTTACCATAACATGTGTTGGAACAATCAGCGGCAACAAGTGGCTTTCTCGACATCATTTCTTTGCATGGTTTCTCTAGCATTGTTAATGCGCCTACACGTGCTACTTGGGGTCGGGTGAGACCCTAATTGATTTTTGCTTGACTAATTGCGACGAACAGGACCCAGGTGTCTTGCTAAGTGATTTTAGTGACCACCTCTTGCTTTATTCCAAGATGGCGTGCACAAATCACTACACCTCGGTTCAGCCTGTAACACAGGAAAAAAAAATGAACACATGGTCTCCAATGTGTACTGTCTTTGCGAAATTGACCCTAATGTAGTACACAATAGTCGCAAAAAATAATAGAGCTGCGCTTTTACTGTAGCAATGTTAACCAAGGGCAAAAAAGCGCCAAAAACTTGCGAAAAACTTCTGCTTTAGTAAAGCGCATAAGAGGCCGAAACCACCTATTTGGCATATTTAAAAAAAATAAACGAGAGAGCTGTCAATTCTAGAACAGCATAAATAAGATAGGAATAAATTAGGTTCGGACATATATAAATCTCGAATTCATCACTGCAGTGGAAGGTTCTAACGAATTCACTGCGATCCGCAAAAGACCTGGCGTACTGTAGAGGAAACTCTACAAAATACCGCAAACAGAAATCCCGGTTGATGATATGTAAACAGGGGCGGGGGGTACTAAGAGGCGAAGCTCTCGCCAATGTAGCGAAAAAACACTTTTCAACATTTGGAAAGTTGGATGGCGCTGACCAACGGACATTATGGCGCCAGCTTTATTT